>NC_061088.1:17091789-17126789 GCF_015104395.2 Macrobrachium nipponense | reverse complement strand
TTCACTCAAATGGATACAGTGGCATTTGAAGTCTGGGCTGTTACTAAATGGCAATCCTTACAAGGAATTTTGTAAATTATGTGTTACTTGTTTTCGGTTTATTCTTAATTAGCATATCTTTAATGGTATTGTTATAAGCCGAGCACTACATTAACAATTAAACGAAATTTTAAATCATGATTTTATGGTTTCAAATCCACGAAAGTAATGCTAGCTAGTACATTTTTAGGCCTTTCGTTTTTCATGACTAGCCAACACTATAAAACTTTTTGTGAGCATTTGATAACTTAATCAATTATATGAGGTGGGGGTAGCAGAGATCGTTGCCTATTCTTTTTTTATGAATTTTATTTCTTGGTCAGATATTGTGACTCGTGATTACGCAAAGCACGTAGGAACATAGAAGAAAAAATTGAAATTTCAATAAAGATGGCAAAAATCTTTATATATATATATTATATATATCTATTATATATATATGGTATATATATATATATATATATATATATATGTATATGTATATATATATATATATATATGGTGTGTGTGTGTGTGGTGTGTATGTATATTAAGTAACAAGTAAAGTTTATTATTTAGTTCGCTATACCTTGGAAATAACTCACACCCAAGGGGAATTATAGTGATCAGTGCTTTGTCCCCGGCAGGATTCAAACCGATGCGCCTGGTTTAAAAACAATGATGGGCAGTGACTTAAACCACCTAGTTATATATCTCTGTCTATAATACTCTGTATATATGCAATATATATATATATATATATATATATATATATTATATATATATAGTATATATATATATATATATATATGTGTGTGTGTGTGTGTGTGTGTGTGTGTGCATGTCCGTGTGTATAATTTTTTCTGTATTTTACAGATATATATTTAAAGAACGTAAAGTGTCCCTATTTATATTTCCTTGAAAGCATAAGACATAATGGTACAGTGCACTATGAAACAGCCCACACAGGTTACAAGGTAACAGACCAATTTGCGATCAATTTTAAAAAAGAGAAACTGGACATTACTGTACGATTTAATTTGCTTTTTAATGTCCTTTTTTAATTGTAGCCAGAACAGCATTATGTCCTATTTCGTCTTAGGTTACTGTTCACTTTACTTAGTAAATATACAGGAGACAGTTAACGTTAGGCCTAAAAATAACAGAGTAACAATATATTCTACATCTCTCTTGACGTCTCTTCAAATTTACTTGAGCTGGAACTTTGGTTGGATAGAATTAAATTAGCTGCCTGGAGTGGTACTACAACTGCCACTAGCAGTTGTAGTACCACTTCAGACCTCTGGTCCTTGACCTACATAATTGATGACCTTTGCTTTCAAAATGTCATTATAAAACAGGCGGAAAAGTTTAAATACTTAGGATCTACTTTAAGTCAGGAGGGAGGATGTTAGGCTTGAAGTTGACAGTAGGATGAAGCTGTGTGGGGGAAGTGGAGAGGAGGTAGCTGGAGTAGTATGTGATAAGAAAATGACAATCAACCTAAAAGTCAAGATACATAACACAGTGATAAGACCAGTGTCAATGTATGGAACAGAAACATGGGCTCTAAGAAGAAAAGGGGAAGTAAAGCTTGAGAGAACAGAGATGATTATGCTGTGGTGGATTATGGGAATATCGCTTCTTGAGGGGCTGGAAAATGATGAAACAAGAAGAAAGGCTGGCTTAGTAAAGATTACAGAGGTCATAAGATTCACGATTGAGATGGTATGGGCATGTGTTGGGGATGGATGACCAGGAAGGAGTGAAGAGGGATTGGGAGGAACCTGTGAGAGGAAGAAGATTGAGAGGGAGACAGAGAATGAGATGGGGAGATAAAGTGAAGGAAGATATGTAGAGGAGAGGTTTGGTGGAGGATGATAGAAAGCAGTGAAGAGAAGTTGCATCAGGCAACCAACCCCTTAATGTAGGATAACAGAGTGGGAAAGAAGAAGTTTTCGAAATTGCATTTCGGTCTACATAGTCAGATCAATTAATCAATCAATGTTTATAACAGAATACAGGCGACTTGCTCGTTACACTTGTCTCAAGAACGAGTGAATGGGAGGTGTCATTTAGAACCAAAGGCCAAGTACTGGGGCCTATGAGGTCATTCAGTGCTGGAAGGGAAATTGAGAGTAAGAAGGTTACAAAGGTGTAACAGGAAGAAAACCTCTCAGTTGCACTATGAAACAATTGTTATGAGAGGCAGGAAATTAAGTGGAAGAAAGAACATGAACGGAAGGACAGTAAAAAGGATGAAAGGGGTTGCAGCTAAGGGCCGAAGGGACGCAACAAAGAACCTTAAGTAATGTCTACAGTGCTCCGTGTGAGGTGCATTAGCTGCACAATCCCCACTATGGGGAAGAATGGTGGAGATGTTGGCTAACTTACACCAGACTTAGGAGTCTGTTGCGAAAGCAATAGGCTGCAGTGATACTTAAATAATTAATAAGGTGTGTGGTTGAGGCTGGGGGTGGGGGGGGCGGTTGGGGCTGGGGTTGGGGGGAGGGGGATGGTTTACGGTGCCTCTGTCCACTTAATATGTACCGATTGCTGCTCGAGCCGATGCTTGCGATAAATGATTGAAATTATTATTATTATTATTATTATTATTATTATTATTATTATTATTATTATTATTATTATTATTATTATATTATATCATCTAGGAGGCGTAGATGTATATATGAACACTTTACAATGACAATCATTGGTGGAATGCGGGTTTCCTTTAAAAAGAATGTCGACTTGTAAAATTTAGAAAATGAATGAGAGAATAGAAAATACTGAATGAATCACAAATAGATTAAAAATTAAATAAGTAGCTAGCTAGTATAAAAATAATTTTTTTTTTTTATATACTAAAGAAATGGTAGGCCTACTATATGTATATATATATATATATATATATATATATAGATATATATATATATATATATTATATAGGCGGTGCACGGGTAACAATATCCCAGCTGCTTCTAAGTAAAGGTATAGGATTCCTTCCCTATGTAATATAGACGTTTTGTTGTTGCGCTTAGCTGTTCGAGATATTTGTTGTATTAAGTCATTTTTGTTGTGTTGGTAATGTCTCCTGTTGTTCTTCGAGGATATTGATGTAGCCACATTGTTATGGAAGTATTTTGTTGTTTTTCCTTTGAGTGTTGGTATGATCACGTTGCCGTTCTCAAGAAATTCATGAAATCACTTGGTTTTGTTGTTGCGCCGAGGGACTTTCTGCTTTTCTAGATATGCATTAGTTAAATTTTTGGGGGGTTAATATTTGTTGTTGTTCTTCGAGGACTTCCTTGTAGCAACGTTGTCGTTCTTCGAAGATTGTTTTGTGTTATGATCACGCTGTTGTTCTCCAGAAATTCATGGTGTCGCTTCGTATTGTTGTTGCTCTTAGGGACTTTCTCTGCTGTTCCAGATATTTGTTTTATTAATTTTTTTATTTTTGTTGTGTTGGGTGATGTCTCCTGTTGTTCTTCGAGGATACTGGTGTAGCCACGTTGTTCTTCGTAAATTTTGTTGTTTTCTTTTGAGTGTTGGTACGATCACGTTGTCGTTTACCAGAAACTCATGAAATCACTTGGTTTTGTTGTTGCGTCGAGGGACTTTCTCTGCTGTTCTAGATATTTGACGAATCAGGTAATATTTCTCGTTGTTCCTCGAAAATCGTGTTGTTGTCACTGAGTGCCGTTGTTGTTCTCCAGAAATTCATGGAATCGCGTTGGCCCTGGAAAATTGTTTTTTTTTCCAGGAGGATGGCGTTTTGGTAATCACGTCCTTGTTTATATAAAGCGTCTGTTGTCGAGCTTCAAGTATTCTCCGTTGGCGTCGTCATCCCATCCTCAGGAGATCAAAGCGTCTCCCGGGCGCCTTTTAACTCTGAGAGGAGCTTCAGGAGAACGGCCCGTCCTTTTTTGATGTCGTCGATCGAAGGAGAGAGAAGAGAGAGCAAACAGTTCGACTGTCAAGTCAAAACATCTTTACGCCGCTGGCCAGTCTGTTTTTTTTTTTTTTTTTTTTTTTTTTTTTTATAAATATTTTAGCTTTTTGTGTAACTCTATGTAGTTCCTTGTATATATTCTATATATATTATATACCTATATCTATATATATATTATATAATATAATATTATAATATATATATATATATATATATTCTATATAATATATATATATATAATATATATAATACTATATTATATAATATAATTAGGATGTATATATATGCTACGGATATAATATATATATATATATATAATATATATATCTATTACTATAATATATATATATAGAATATATTTATAATTTATATATATATAATATATATAATATATCAATTATTATAGATTATATTATGTTTGTGTGTGGTCGTGTGTGTGT
Organism: Macrobrachium nipponense; assembly: GCF_015104395.2. NCBI lineage: Eukaryota > Metazoa > Arthropoda > Malacostraca > Decapoda > Palaemonidae > Macrobrachium > Macrobrachium nipponense. Next base: position 17,122,379 of record NC_061088.1, on the reverse strand, counting down.
GTACCGGGTTTGTTTCCAATATATACATAACATACGAACAAAATTTACCGTAAATACAATTCCAAAAGTCCCTCGCCGCTCACCAACAAAACCCAAGTGATTTCATTGAATTTCTTTAGAGAAAACGACGTTGATCATTACCAACACCTCGAAATGGAAAAACAACAAAATACTCCCAACGAAAACACGTGTGGGCTACCATCAATTATCATTGAAGAAACATCAGGAGGACATTTACCCAATATGGAAACCCATACCTTTACTTAGAAGCTGTGGCAGTAGAGGAAAAGACCCCAATATAGACTTCCCACTTTTCTAGACCCGCCCCCCCACCCCGACCCCCCACCCCCCAAGGGGCGTGGCTACCCCCCCCCCCTCCCCCCTCTGATTGGCTCACTGTACGTACGTGAGGGCCTAAAAAGGGGGCGGGGCAATCCCCCAAAAGGGGGCGTGGCCACCCCGACCCATATAGACTCCACTTGTCTTGGGGGAGGGTGTGGCCAGCCCTGACCCCATATAGACCCTCCAACTATTCTGGGGGGGCGGGGTGGTCCCCCACCCCTGACCCCAAATTGACTCCATTTTGTATTATAAGCTCATGTACGTACATGAGCTCATAATTGACTCCAATTATGTATGATAAGTTGCATGTACGTACATGAAGCTCTAATTAATGACTCCATTTGTCTTACAAGCTCATGTACAGGTACATGAGCTCAATTATTAGGGGGGCGTGGCCTCCCCTAACCCCAAATCGGACTCCACTTTTCCTACCCCTGTGGACGTTCCACATAAACTATAATGGACGAATAAAAACCATCCATTTCAACCCTCCAACTATTCTGGGGGGGCGTGGCCACCCCTGGACCCCAAATTGACCTCCCATTTGTCTTACAAGGCTCATGTACGTACATGGGCTCATATTAGGGGGGCGTGGCCTCCCCTAACCCCAAAATCGACTCCACTTTTCTACCCCATTGTTGACGTCAACATAAACTATAAGGGAATAAAAACCCATCCTTTAAACCCTCCCCACTTTATTCTGGGGGTGGGGGCGTGGACACCCCTGACCCCCAACATAATTGACCCTCCATTTGTCTCTAACAAGCTCATGTACTGTAACATGAGCTCATATTTAGGGGGGCGGGTGGCCCTTCCCCTAAACCCCAAATCGACTCCAGCTTTCCTACCCCCTGTGACGTCACGTAACATCTAAGGGAAATAAAAACCACATTTCGTTTCAAACCCATGACATTACCCCCTGTGACGTCACGATAACTCTCCGGGAAATAAAAAAAACCGACATTTCAAGCCCTCACCCCAAATTGGACTCCACCCTTTCCTACCCCCTGTGAACGTCACGTAACTCTCCGGGAATAAAAACCAACATTTCAACCCCTCCGCACCCCAATTGACTCCAATTTAATTCTTACCCTGTGACGGTCACGTAACTACTCTGGGAATTAAAACCATTCTTTCAACCCTGGACCCCAAATTGACTCCACCTTTCCTACCCCCTGTGACGTCACGTAACCATCTACGGGAATAAAACCAACACATTTCCAACCCCTCACCCACAAATTGACTCCACTATTCTACCACTGTGAACTCAACGTAACCTCTCTGGGAATAAAACCATTCTTTCAACCCCCGACCCCAAATTGACTCCACCTTTCCTACCCCCTGTGACGTCACGTAACTCTCCGGGAAAAAAATAAAAACCAACATTTCTCAACCCCTCACCCCAAAGTTGACTCCACTATTCTACCCCTGTGACGTCCAAACATAACTCTCTGGGAAATAAAACCAATTCTTTGTCAAACCCCTGACCCCAAATTGACTCCACCTTTCCTACCCCCTCCGTGGACGTCCACCATAAGCTCTCAGGGAATAAAAAACCAAACATTTCAACCCCCACCCCAAATTGGACTCCACCTTTTCTACCCCACTGTGATGTCACGTAACTCTACGGGAAAAAATATAAAAACTTGACCCCACCCTGACCCCAAATAGACTCAGTTCACTGTTTTTTGCGACTCATGTCCCTTTCCCCTTTAAATTGTTTTCAAAGTAACCGGGACGTTTACCTCATCCCTCCTCCTATAAAATCTTCTTTAAATTAATATGCACATTGCGAATTATACTCTCTCTACCATCCCTCCCTCCCCTCCTCCCTCCCCCCTCCCTCCCCTCCCTCCCTCTCTCTATCAGCCGTTACATTTGTTTTATATATATAATACACAGCTGCTTTAGAATTATTCAGAGTATCATGCTAAAAGGATATTGGCGGTGTCTGATCTTCATCCACATTGTGATATCTCCCCCAATAACCAATATCAGAGTCAATGTTATCTGATGATGAATCCACGCACACACACACACATCTGAAGAAACGAGACCTTATCGTCCAATTTATTGCCCCAGCTGACTTTCACGCCAACGGTGAAATTTTATTTTTCATTGATCGAATTTGAAGTCATAATCTAGGTGGCGAACACAAGGACAAAAGGTACACATTTTCTCAATTTTGTTTATTTTTTTATTATACAGAGTTTGAAAAGAAGGTTGAAAAAACAATCAAATTACAGACGGAATTCGGTTAATTTTATATTTATAACCAATCCTAAATACAGGGGAATGAAATTAATATTCCATACAAATACATTAACATTAGAAAAAAAAAACTGTTACAAAACCACGAAACGCGATAATATGCGGCATTCGCTTTTTCTAAAAAACAAATAACTTCAACGAAAACATACATAACGGCTAACTATATAATTTTCTAACCTGTTCCTTTCACATCCACAAGCCCTTAGTATATACCACAAAAAACATCTTCTCCAGCACTTTACCCGACCGGTGTATCGAAGGACGACCGACGGTTTTCATCTAAAAAAAACCACCTCAAAGCTTTTAAAATTTAGCTAAAAACACAAGTTTTTGTTTCCTAATATAAATAAATTCTTTCCACACACCTTTTCCTACAACAGGGATAAAGTTCTTTTTTTTTTTTTGTCCCATTTTAATAGCCACGCAGCATTATTTTAACCAATTTGTTTGCTCATTTCATCACCTGAATGTAGCTAACACTAGGTAAATAATTATTGCATTCAACCCAAGTGTATTAACCAGTCCGCTTCTGACCGATGCCAAAGCGGGAAAGATAACAAATTTATTTGGCCCATAGTCATACGATGATTTAAAATAATTCTTCCTTCAATTTCTTGACCGAAGAAAAAAAAGTTGATTGAACCACCTCATCATGTTTGGTATCTCTGGCCCAAAACGCATCGGGCGTGATCATTCATCTTTGGAATAAAGCCACGCTACTTTTGCGCGTATTCATTCTCTTCAATGGGGGTCGGGCCAACCAATACCGTATTGTGTTAATAAATGGTAGCTATGGGGTGGGTAGATCAACTTCTTCGTCACATTCCCAAGATGCTGAATAATTTTCAGGTCTTTTCACAATTGGCGGACCCTTCAATACCCCTATCACCGAAGACAGGCATTTATGATTGCACCAGTGGCGTGAAATATCGAAAACCTGCCAATTCGGCATTTTTTTTATGGGATAAGCTCGAATGACGTCCGGCCACAAACACGTAAATTCCCTGCATGGTCACAACAGTTAGTGGCCACTTAACTTAAGACAAATAGATTCCTCTCTTCCTGAAACTTATTTTCGGTTCGGAAAAGTTCCCGAAAAACAAAACTAAACTTGCAAAGAGGGGAGGCTGATGAACGCCATGGCGAGAGTTTCACGTCATTGAGTGTGACAACTCCTTCAAAGAGATAAATGAACTACGAAAAGGCCCCTCGTTACCCAAGACCCTATCTCACCAAATCACTGATTACAAAAACCTGTTGTGACCGAACGCATCAAAGCCTCTCCCTCCCAGCAATGAATTGCAGGACTAACATGAATAAAAAACAAGTCGTTATTCATTGCCCATCACCCTCCCAAAGGTCATCCACACATGGACTCATTTTATCAAAAATCAGTATCAACTCCGTCATTGTTTCTCGCCAGACCACGAATAAACAAGCCATTATCATTTTCCTCACAACAAAAGGCCGGTACCACACAAAAAACAAAACACAACACGCAGCACAAACACACACACACAACATATGACTCATAATATAAAACGTTCCCACACATCTTTCCTCCAATGGGGGATTTGAAAATTCTATCGCTCAAAAGGCTGTGGAAACTTCCATTCTTTGGAATAACAATACTTCATCGAAAAATCATCATAGTCACACCTGATTTATACTTCCAAACCTGCAACAACCATCAAAATACAACCGACAAGGGAAAATTGGAATTATTCCTTCCACCCAAAGTGTGATAGGAGTAACGTGCAACCACACCAACCCTCCGTACCCAGACAAGTATTTCTCTTGACCGAAAACGTCATTTCCCTCCGTACACTATTCAGTAAGTAGCATATAAAACAACTTTATTCCAATTTACTTATGAACATAGAGTATCGTAAATTATTAAAAACAAACAGCAATAAGATTCATCTGTATATGGAATAGATACTTCTGATAAAATTAATGTACCCCGTTGAACAGAAGCGGGAAAATATATAAAAACAGTCATATTCCTCCCTTTCAGATATGGGGAAATAACTCTAGTAGTGAACTGGTCAAGCCAGAACGAAGTAGCCACTCAAGTCAGGACCACCATTACGTATTATGGTGTTGGAGCCCCCAAACCCTTTCATTTTATCAGGAACGTTGGAAAAAACACGGGTCATGACCATGAAGCAGGAAGAAGAAGAAGAAGTAGCAGGAGATGAACAAAACTACCAACTGGCAGCCCACAACCAGTGCCAACCCCCCCGATCAACATTCCGCCAACCACCCACACTACTGAAGGAAACGAGCAACCCGGTGAAGGTATGTAAAACCGATTGGGTGTTATGATATTTAGTTAATTTAAAATAGTTCCTGATTCCAGAAAAAATAGAAAACACTCGCTTTCTTTTTCCGTTTCCCTTTTTTGTTTTTACCGTTTCAAATAGCATTATGGGCCATTAGTAAAAAAACACCTCTATAATTATTTCATAAGGATTTATTGGACCACATAAAGAGTTTACAAATTCAATACATCTAATCGCTGTCAGGAACCGGTCTCAGCCGCGAATCCCAACTATAACTTACCCACGTGATTCCTTATTTTAACCTGAATATGCCGAAAAAACGTTTAAGAGGAAAACGGACTAACGACGTCTTAGGCAGATTAACACCAGACGTTCCATGGGCGAATGATCCACTCACAGCTCATCCTTGAAAAATAAGTTAAAAAAACAGTTACGTGTGATTGAAGGTGGTATGATACCAATATATAAGAATATATCCTTAATAGAATGTCAAATGGCAAGTAAATAAAAATAAAAATCAAAGGAAAAATATGCAGTTTAACCTTAGTTGTTCAAAGATGGGTGGAAGACATTCCTTGTACGTAATGAGCACGTTTGACCCCCACGACCTCCAATGTGAAATTTTAAATTTGTTTTCAAAATATTTAAAAATAATATCCCAGGCTTATTCCCATTATCATTACCTCCCAAAACGGAAGTGGAATGGAGAATACATTTTGTATTAAGGCTAATACTGCTTTCAAACCACCGCGGTGACTCACGCAATGAACAAAAAAAACTAACGTAAAGACCGCACACTTGTACGAATTTATCAGGAGTTTGTATTTGTTTTATTAGGCGATTAGATGGTTATATTTCGGGATGCGCAATATATAAATTTAGAGAAGTCATTCGAATAAACTTTTTGGAGTTTCTAACCGTAACCCTATCAAAAAAGAAGGATTATTATTTTCTAGGTGATTTTTGTTCCACGTGAAAAAACATTACCCACAAATGACCAAAAATAAGATTAATATCAGTTAGACGAAGAGGATTCAATTGATTAGCTATAAAAACCTAAAGGTTTAATTTTCTACTTTCTGGCAAGTGCAATAATCCTAACGTTCATCCGAAAGCGAAAACACACCTAAATTATTTGTAACCCGGTCACCGAATGTTGAAACCTTTTTGTTAAAACACTTATTTCAATTCGTTTTGGATTCCATTCCATTTAACCCCATAACATTCACCCAAAAACTGGGGAAAAATAACCCTATCCGCATCCACCGTTCAAAATACCCTTGGTATCCCCAAAAAGTAAAATAATGCAAGGGCTAGGCGTAGGCCGTACCAGGCCTGATGCTATTCGCAGGCAGGTTTGCCGAAATTTCCCACTGGCATTGAATCTTCAACATTTCCTTCCAACCACAAAATTTAAAGCAGCTAAAATAGCTCTACCATTTTTTAAAAACTCTCATAAAGTGATCACAGGGAATTATCACCGCCACCCCCTTATACTTTTCTGCGTCTCGTGTTATAATTTCGCATGATGGTATTAGGGAAAAACTACCAGTTGAATAGTTATTATACCAGTATTCCCATTAACGGTAATATGTATATTAATTTAATCGAAAGATTGAAAAATATAGACTATTGGCGTCGCGTTAATTACCTGAAAAATTTTGTTTCCATATCAATCATGGCCAATGATTGATTTTTTCAGGTATACAACTGGTTAAAAAACAAGGCCTGAATCAATTAAAATCGAATTTTCAATTTTGCCCAATAAAACGTATGACTTGGTATAAAGTCACTTATCAAATATATATTGTATAGGATGTAAACTGCCATCGCCTCATTTAAAGCCTGTACATTGCGTTATAATGTGGGGTGGAAACTCTATCGATCCATAATTTCGCCTTTTGCTACATTGAACACATTTAAAATGTCCGTTCTGATGTGGGCCCCGCATAAACCAGCTATTAATTGCGCTAATTCGAGCCTAAGTCTCAAATCAACATGAATCCAGTTAAAATAAACATGTCTATAGTCGCTATATCCAAAAAGAAAGGGGAAAATGGAAAAGTTGTTGCACCCCGCCCCTCCGTTTTAATGTCACCCAAATAAACTTGTCGTCTCCCACCTGCCGGTTTGACCGGAAAGGTTAATTGCAGTAAAAATTGCCGAGGTTACCCCACTGTGTTTACATGATAGTCATCATATAAAAAATCCCGCCCCGAACCTTCCCGGTGGTAGGTCAACGCGAGGGTTTTGTTATCATTTTGTCATTTTTATTTTTTATATGATTGATAAGTTAAAATACAGGACAGGATTCCACCAACTTTTTCATTCAAGAAAACGGAAGCGGATTTAAATAATGTATTACTAATATACCATTAACGACGGCCACGGTGAACATCATCCGCTAATTGCGCACCGTCCCTAATCAATTGAGATTATAATTAATTCTAAAGCTATACTTGACAAATCTCAAGAAACGAACCTGCCACCCCATTTAATGGCGAAACATTCCTATATATTTATCAGATTAGAACAATTGATTTATGGAAATAATTCACAAGGTGTAAAATCCAGTCTTTGTCCTTTGAAATTAATTGGAAGTTTGAGTTTCAATTAATTCCTCCGTCTACATTAACATTCGGGAAACAAACAATTCTCTGGATATACCCGCCAATATTACGATGAAACAGGAACTTGATACCAGTTCCGGGTTATGTTAGGAAACTACGCTAGACCAATATTTTGGTGTTTGTATATAATTTTAGATGAAGGGTAGAAAATTATAGAAACGAGTTGGCCCCGTACCCGCCGAATGTCAATGATGAATTGAGTTACAAAAGATAGTAACACGTTCCTGTATTATTAATTTACTCCTCAGATTTAACTCGTTGGGTGCCCTTACCCTCTTTCCCTCCGTTTTTGTCTTTCCTCCCAACACTTCGACCGCTCTAACTAAAGTTTCCCTGGTTTTCATTCCTGTTTTCTTCCGTTCCGTTCCTTCCTTTTCCTTCCAGTACCGCTTCTTAAAATTCGTGTTCCCTCCCCCCCCCCCTCCGGTTAGTTTTGAGGGGCCCGTATACCATTTGCGTTTTATGGATTCTTTTAAAGGTAAACCGCGTTGTTTACCATATCAGATAAACACAGAATCTAACCCGAATTCATTGTAACTGAAGGTTTTGTACGCGGACGGTTAAATAGAAAAAGGAAGCACTTTCCGTGCAATACCACTTGTGGCCGAAAAAAAAAAACCGCTTGTTCCCCATTCTGCGGCCCGGGATAGAAAACGGAAATATCCTCAAATCCCCCCCGGCTTCCTCTCCTTTAATAAAGGGTCTGATAAAAATAGTTTTTTGTTTTTAAATTCCGCCCTCTGAAGGAGGGCGCGAATAACACTCTCATTTTACTGTTTATACTATTCCCAAACCTAATTTTAAGTTGAGCTTGATTCGCAAGTTCTAGTTGGACTCGAGGGTGTTACTGATCACAGGAATAAGGAATGCCAAAGGGTGAACATCGAAATTGATCTACTCAATGATTCATCTAATTTCTTCCTCTAGGTTTTATTACGGAGCAAGGCAATAAGTAAACTCTAGGAGTTCTTTAGTGAAAATGTAAAAGGTGACCATTTTGATCCGTGATAAGAATAGAAATCTGAATCCAAGATGGTTTCGTTAGTTCAAACAATTTGTAGGACTGTATTATGTATTCCTTTCCCTCTAACCCACTTGCCTTAAAGTAAAACAGTCCAAATATTATTTTACATAGTCTCCCGCCAAAAAATCGTTCGGTTGAACTATATCCGTATACCACATATATATAATCTACCCCACAACTTATCATGGTAAGAAGAATCAAGGGAAAACGTTGTTCATTCCAGTTCACGTCCCGCCATATATTTCAATAAACCACGGTATTAATATGGAAAACCTAATAATTTCGCGGCTTTTACGCTAAATTTGACGTTAAATACTTTTAACGTCCCCGTTCCTCAATTTCTCTCTCTTTGATACCGTTGGTATTAGTAAATTCTTCTTAAACTCTTCATCCCAACTGAAATATACCCGTTACTATTAAAATAATTATGAAATTATCATGTAATAAACTTTTAAGTAATCATAACACGTCCTTTAGTTAAAGAGCTCTCACGAGTCTTCTTCATATCCCCCGCTAAACATGCTTTATTCTCGGCTCATACTAAATATGTATGCCCTATCACGGTTATGACGCCTCTGTAATAAATTCGAGGTGGAATGAAATAAAATTCTTTGGATCAATATAGCGTAATAACTCCCCGGGAACATGATCGAAGCTAAAACCTACTTTCATATTCAAACCCCATTAGGTTAAATAATATAGGTGTAGGTAATTTCTATTCGGCAAATTTCCTAAGGTGTATTTTTGTATGATTATATACGTGTCTAAAACAGCCGAGGCTGCTCAAATATATGGTTGTGTTCACCAGCCCATGTTCGGTTAAATACTACGACGGGTATATGTCACAATATGGTATTTATAACTAAAACAAGTTCGATAGCGGTTTTTATCTAGGTCTTATATGCAGACTGCCATGATAGAAACCCCATTTTCAGTAAACATTGATTTCTTCACCGTTTCTGATCCGAGACATTGATAGTAATGTAAATCCAATACGTCAATGGTATTTAAAGGTTTATAAAATGGCATTATGCGGGAACCCTTTTACCAAACATCGCACATCCTAAACGTGAAGCAGTTCAAGAGGATTAAACCATTTGTATCACCCAAGATGGTAGGTTGTTGACGATACCCGAATAAATAGGTAAAACGTATTCAAAACGCCTTGATGGAATAATATTTCTACTAGTGATGAGGTCTCAACGCACCCGAAAACTGTAATAAATTAAATACCTGAACTTTTTCATTTTGAAACCAAACATTATTTAGCTGCTTTAGCCCACTGAGTTTAATTCGTAAATTTCGTAAGTTGGGGGGGGGGGGGGAATCAATCATTATCAACTTTGGCTGCTCCTGCGATCGATATGTGGAATGCTTGATTCATCTTCGTTGGTCATCATTCCATGAGAATAACCCATACCCTGCTGGATAGCTCCGCGGCAATATGTTTCTCCGTAAAATTCAGATAATTGTTCAATAATTTCCGCTATTAAAACGCTCTAGTCATGGACATTCATATCACCACCCAACAAACCCGAAATGGACTTGATAAATATACGTCGTTAAATGCGTTTCCCATCTGGACTCATTATAGATCGCAGTTAAATTGCAATAGTAAAATCAACGTTCTCCTGGTTTAATAGCGTAATATAAACTTGCGGGTGAGAATGAACTTCCCAACACTAGCCCAACACTTCATATTCCACTCCTTTCGGTAATGACTATAGGGACTGGCTAACCTATTGGTAAATTTTACACGCCCGATTTTCTGGCGAAATGTACCTATATCATGCATTGCTATTACACGGGTTTTATATTTTGGGGGGGGTTGTTGGAATTTGTGATCGCTACACATGTTGAAGTAGTGAGGACTGTATGACTAACAATGGGCCAATCGGGTTTATAATATATGTCACACCTTATTTCATGAATTTGGTTATCACACAGAATTGTCAACGTTCATTCAAGGAAAAATGTCCAAGCCTTCTAACCGCCATGATGGAATAATCCTCACCACCCTACCGATCCAGGTAAAAATATTATTATTATTTATTCTAATTATTATTCTTGATTATTATTATTATTATTTGATATTATTATTAATTTACTATTTATTGCAGTTTTTGCATTTTGTGTTTATTATTATTATTAATTATAAATACCCACGATTGCACTCCGGTTGCTTATTTTCTAAAATTATTCTTTAACAGATCCCTTCGCTGAAGGACTTTCCCATTAGACATGAAGATTTGATTGGTAGGGAGTAATAAAATAATAAGAAGCATCGCGCGTTGGTGGAGGTGTAGGAACCAGAAGGGGATTCTTCACTCACCGAGGGGAAACAAGAACGGAGGGTAACCTAAGGTAGTGAGTACCATTCATTATGGGCGGCTGCAGTATGGGTCACACATTGACGTTGGCAATTGAAGTTAAGTAGTAGCGCATAAAACCCGATTAACGCGAAGATGTGCACAGTAACTTCCTCGAAAGAGGGTATTCGATCGGCCTATGCTATACTTGGTGCGTTATTATCACCAGCGTTGAGGATGCTAGGCGAACCATGAATGAAAAAAAGTGCTTTTCTATGTTTATGTACTCCACCCAACCCTCACTACTATTGAACTCGATCTATGACTCCCTGGAGGAGGCTATTGAGTTTATAGCAATAATAAACTTATGGAAGAAAAGGACTCAACCGTACTGAGGGTTCGGGTTGGTGTATGGACCCTCGCTAGGATAGGGTTGAACTTCATATCACGCGGCTGTGAGTTAGTGAATATTTAATAACGCTCCAAGGGTGTATCCCAAAGGTGACGTCCGCGGGTAGTGATTCAAGGTTATCAAAATATTCAGTCCGGGTAAACTGTGTGTCGTTTACAGCGTTATAGAAGCGTACGTTTGTACGGCGAGGGATAACCCTCCCACACGTCTTAACAACCTCCCTCGTGTCTTAATGAGGGGAGGATGGGGAGGGACAATTTAACTATCAAACACCTCGCCAGAATGTGTTCCGTTGACCCATGACTCTTTTCAAAACATTTAGAAAAGGGGAATAAACCTCAAACACTATTATCTGTATAAATTATTGTGGAAAGTTATTCATGGGGAAACAGCGCGAAAAAAACAATTGGACCCGGTCACATCTAGCGAGGGAAAGGTGGTAACCCCCAAAGCCCCTTCATTTGGGTCACGTTGTTATTAATTAATCACTGACCCCCCCGACCAACGGGTCGCATTGATTAAGGATATGTTGGGCAATTTCGTGAAAGAAGTTCCGACACGGATTTCAAGCGATGGGCGGGGGATTGAGCCACGCGGGGGTTTGGTATGTGTTAAAGAATTGTTTGACTTTGTTTAATAGTTCCACCATCCGTGAGGCGCACAAACACAGGCCTTGTTACTGGCTCGAACCACTGTCGAATACCCAGAACCCGGGGCCAATTTAAAACAGTTTACTAAAGTTAAAAGCTCTGCTGCCAATCTCGGCACATGGCTTTCATGGATTTTGAGGGTGGATAATATTCAAACCGAAGAAGACCGGAGAAGAAAGAAGGACGATCCCTGAAAGAATAGTATCTCGGACAGAAAGCTTTCGCTTGACTTGCTACGTGATCGTTGGACTGGAAGGTAGAACGGGGGGAAAGAAATTTTGATACCCATAGGACTAAGTCACGGATAGAACGAAATAATGCGTTGATGATTGTTTTGACCAGAACCAATGAAGCCGGGGACTGGGCGGTTATTTATTGCGTGAAAAACAAAATGCGTGCGTATCCTTTACATATGAGTCCATGAAATTCCAGCCCGTGTAAGTTTTGAAGCGAGCACTCATTGCAGAGGATGGTAACGTCGGAAATTCAAGGCTGGAGTCACTGTGAAAAAATGCGGGAAACATCACGCTCATTTTGTGGCACGGGACAACTTGGTGTGTTGCACTGTGTCAACAGGTGTAATTTGGAATATGCAATTTTTAAAAAAGGAGCCAACTCTTTAACAGGTTGTTCGTACCAACCATTTGTCATATGCAAATCGCCCTGGTCTTGAAAGAGGCGGGGGGGCTCAGCATGATTTTGAAATTCTGAAAAGCGGAACGGAGGGTGTAGTAAATTTGTACTCGGGCCAGATCGGGCAATCTGAGATTCGTGGATAGCAACAAACGTGATTAGGGGGACCCATTTCTAGTCTCGACCTCGAGTCATATCAAACAGAAAGGTTTCCCTCGAAATCGGCACGTCAGTTGTTAACCCAGTTATTCTCCTCGGGGACGTTGTCTCGATTTAGTTTTGGGTACGGGTAAACAGTACTACCCTTATTGATTATGTGACGGGCGTTCAATATCCTGCGAAAGCCCGGCATCCCTTCTCGAGAGTGTTTTCGATTCGGAACTTACGGGAGAAACCCTTTCCAGCGGGGGCTATGCACACGTGGTCAAGGTTTGGAACGCCGCTAATTTGCACCAATCTTCTAGATTATACCGTTTTGTATTTGTTAATGGATGTGGGATTATTAGCTGACGTTTATTTAGCTTGGAGGAAGGCTGCCATGGTGCAATTCGGACTAGACCCTGCCCGTTACCTGACTTCTACTCTCTCTCACTCGATGCTTTCCTATATTCTCTAAAATTCGTCTCCCCCTCATTTCGAATGGTGAACTCTATCAATTAATTTGTAAAAACATCCGCGGCGGTTTTTGTAGTCTAGTTCGAAGGCAATGCGTAGCTAATAATCCAGAGTTAAATCCCAGTTTTAGGGTGGGTGATCCTCAATCGTACATATTATACGTTGACTTCACCAGTTTGTATCCCACAGTTATGAGTAAATACAAAATGCCCTTGGGTGAAATAACTGAACTTTCCCCTGTCGAATTAGAAAGTTTTGTCGCTAGCGATATTACCGCCATTGATTCACAGGGTGAATACGGATATTTTATACTGCTCGATACCAAACCAGTTAGACGGGATGTTGCTCTACAGACGGACGATCTCCCTCTCGCCATTCATCACATGAATGTGACTCACCAGGATCTATCGCCCTATAGTAAAAAACCTAATGAATAAGTTCAAGGTGAAGCTACCCAAGAAAAATGTTAAGTTGACGGGTACGCATTTACCCATGCGTAATCACTTGATCTGTCTTCCGTTATTACAAACGTTGATAAGGCTCGGTCTCGAAGTTGATGTAATAAAGGAAAGTGTACAAATTCAAACAGGATTTTTATTTGAGGGAATATATTCTGGAGAATGCCGAAAGGCATGCTAAAGAGACCGATCCGGACAAGAGGAACACCATCAAAATCATAATGAATGGTGGTCATTTTCGGTGTCACTATTAAAAATTCATTGAATTATTCTACCCGAACTGTCGTCACCACCGGTGAAGCCTCTCTTCTCAGGAATGGTGTCCAAACACACGTACAAGTCTTTGGAAAAAACTGGGTAACGACAGGTACATTGTAAACCATTGCAAAGAGTCTGTTATGGCTGAATCCCCGATTTATATCGGTTTCAGTATACTAGACATGGCGAAGGATATGATGTATCGGTTCTATTACGACGTTCTTCGAAAGCAGTATGGACACCGAGTTCAGCTCCTTTATACCGACACTGACAGCTTGATCTTTTCCCTGGTGACTGATAACCTCAATCGGGAACTGAAGGGTGTGCTCAAAACCCTACATGGATTTGAGTAATTTCCCCAAAACTCACGAATTGTATGATGAGTCACGTAAGGGGGAACTCGGGTTAGTGAAGGTTGAAACGGGGGCGGGGGGCTGAACTCATGAGGGAATTTATCGGCGTTAAACCTAAAGTTTATTCGTATCTGACGGAAACTAGTCGTAGTAACACCTTGAAAGGGTGTACAAAAGATCCGGCAAAAGACCATTCCACATGACCAGTATCGAGCTGTAATCGAAAAGAATGAGATTACTTATACTCGTGGTGCACAATTTGCAAAGAGTAGGAGGCACGATGTGTCATACGAGCCAGCGGGAAAGGTATCTCTCTGTCCTTTAGAGGACAAGATATTATGTGACACCTTATAAATCGTTGGCGTATGGACATCCAGACATTGGGGTGGAAGAGGGTATAGCGGAGGAGGAGGGGGAGGGGGAGGGGGAGGGGAGGAGGAGGAGGTCTAGAGAGGGTAGTGGTGGTGGCGCCGGTAGTTGCGGCAATCTCTCCAATTTTAAAATATCCCGCTCCTAGCACCTCGAGAATTCCTACTCCTCCTATTCCTCCGACCCTACATCCATCACGTCATTTCCCACGGGTGAAAGGATGTTCAAACGTCGTCGAAGAGAGAATAGTAAAATATACAATGTTAAGTTCCTCTCTCTCTTCGACGTCTTTGACTTCTCCTCGACGGGAAAATGGTTTCACCCTCTCCTCCAGTTAAAGGGGGCGGGGGCGTATCACACCTTGAACCGGGTGTCATAGTTTGTAATATTTACTATATATTTTATCTTATATTCATATATTTTAATATATTATATTGTATATAATGTATTTTTATTATAATAATCATATACACAGTTTAGTTTTTTATATTTTGAATTATTATATTTAATTTTTATTATAGTTTGCATTTTTACTTTACGTTCTATTTTATATTGTAGGAAAAAAACCTGTATGTATTTCATTATGGAAATTAAACAAATATTATTGCCGTCAAACTTCCATTCACCCTAATTATTATTAAGGCTTGAATATAAAAAGGAGCGCGTTAAAGTACACAAACTATAGTCTTAAACGCGCTAACATCATGGCCGCGACAGGTCCCTTCCCTGGGCAGTTGTTAGACCCGTTCGCTAATCCGCTCGTATTATCATCGCGGGGTTTAGTAACAGTGGCAAGTCAGTCCTATGTCAAAAATCATTGAACTCTATGAAACGCATTTTCAATACATTTTTATATTGCGGGGTATCTGAACACCCCTCGAAAACGCATCCCTCAATAGGTCCCAAATTAAAGTATCAAAGAAATTTTACCTCCCTTTGATTACACTGAAAAAGGGGCAGACGGGGGTTAATAAAGGTCTATTATTCATACTCGATGATTGCTTCCTTGAGATCAGTGATAATAAATTTGTCACCAACGCCTTCACAGCGGGACGTCATTCATCTATTTCAGTTATATTCATAACGCAGAATATGTTTCATTCGGGCAAGTTTAGTAGAAGTATAAGCTTGAATTGCTCACATTATATTCTAATGAAAAATCGTGATTTTTAGTCAAATTGAAACTTTAGGTCGGCAGTTATTCGGCCGTCAAAAAGCTTCAGCCTTTTCAGACATATATAAAAAGGCCCTATCACGTAACCGCTACGGTTATTTGTTAGTAGACTTCGCTCCGTCAACACCTGAACTGTTACAGCTCCGAACTAATATTCTGGTGAAACGGAATATCAAATAGCTTACCAATAGGATAAAGAACGGATAAAAACTGCTAAAAACTTTGTACGGAGATGCACGGGGTGTGGGTAGTTTCAGTGGGGTGGACTCTTTATTCAGAGTAGCGAAAAATCTGAATAGCCAAATTACTCGTGAAAAATGTTAAAGAATTCTTACGTGGGCAAAAGTCTTACACACTGCATAAAGTCACTCGAAAAAAATTCCCAGAAGAAAAAATCATATCACCCAAACCGAGAGTAATAGCGAGCACCGATTTAGCTGATATGTCCAAATTAGCTTCGGTATAATAATGGGTTTAAATATTTGCTAGTCTTTATTGACGTGTTTCTAGATATCTACAAATTGTTCCCTTGAAAAAGAAGGATGGTGTTACTCATGCGTCGCGCTTTGAAGAAAGGTTATCGAATCTACCGAATTTTTTGGGAATTTCACGTTTGAATAGCGATGAGGGTAGGGAATATTATAACAAACACGTCAGGGAATATCTAGATAGTAAAAATATAAAATTATATAGCGTTTATTCGAGAGAAATAAAATCTCTATAGCTGAAAGAGTCATAAGGACTATTAAGGGTCGTATATATAGATATCTCACACATAAGAATACCTTAAAATACATTAACTCTTGCGCGACATTGTTCAGAGTTATAATCATACCCCCCATAGAAGTTTGGGTCGCACCCCGCAGAGGTTCACGCATTAACGGATAGAGATGACATTGAACGTCAATTCTCGAGCATGTATAAAAAGGCTGTTCTCGTTAATCCTCCCGCCATTTCGCTCTTGAATGTTGGAGACGTTGTACGTATTGCCGATGAGCGTCGCAACGCAATTTTTAGGAGGGGATATACAATTCAAAATACTCTGGAAATTTTTAAAATCCGAAAAGTGGATACAAGGCAAAATCCGGTCATATACTTCTTGGAAGATTTAGCGGGTGAAGAAATAAAGGGCGTATTTTATCGTGAAGAATTAATTCGCACAAATCTACCAGAAAGTATGATATCACTATTCTGGGAAGGAGGAGGAAAGAAAGATAAATAAAACTCAATATTACGTTCATTGGAAAGGTTATCCGAGTCAATTCAATTCCTGGGTTGATGAGTCTCAAATTGTACGGATATGAACCGTAAGCAACCTTTAATACGTTAAAAATAAAACTTTTTTTATTTTATTCATCTCTGGTTTATCACCCAGTGAAAGAAGTAAAGTTATTCCCATCTTAAACGGTGGTTTGGTGTCTACTCTCTCGGAAATTTTTAGAAATTTTCTTTGTGGTAATCTAACTCAAGATAAGAAGTTTATTAAACACTTAAGAAATTGTAGACGAGAAATTCATCTTGTGTCCTTGAAAACAACGTCCATATCTAAGAAGAAAAATATACTGAAAAGTCGTAAAGGGGGGACTATTCTATCGGTTTTATTGCCTATTGCTGCGAGTTTGGTAGGGAGTCTTTTAATTGAAAATGAAGGAGTTTTACGTTATCCCTGCCATTACCTATGAGAGGTTAATGAATAGAAAAGAGGTTTGTGATGGTGATATTAATAACCTAGAGGGTACTGGCAAGTTGGATACGGCAGCTGTTAGTAGTAGCGGACACGTCTCCCTTAATATCCAAAAACCACCTATGCCGGCTATATCGCTCACGGGACCTCCTCCCCCTCCTCCTCCCCCTCCTATAGAAAATGTAGGTGCAGTGACTGGAGGGGAGGAGGTGGTAAACGCCCCCATTACATTGAAAACAATTAAAGGGGACATGACTCGCAAAAAGAGCAATCCCGCCTATTTAACAGGTATTATTCCAATATTTTTTAAAGAACCCCAAAAGTCAATACGTTACGGCTTTTGTTAAGCACTTACAAGATTCTAACACGGTTGAATGGAATGAAGAAGGAGATTTAACTCATCCGCTCGCAGGTTATAATATTTAGATATAGCTCGAGAATTTCAAGGGAATAAAAAACCCACATTGATAATATTTCGAATTATCGCTACTTCATTGAAATGGCGGGGTTAAAGATTGGATGTTAAGGAATATAGCCATTAAAAAGCAAATCGAAACGTGGCGAAATATGGGGAAAAGGGAAGGGAGGAGGGGGAAGGGGGAAGAGGAGGAGGAGGAGGAGGGGGTGGGTGGGAAGGTGAGGGCGGGACATGCGAAAAACAAGATGGCGAGTGTTGGGTGGCTTATTAACATTTTAGGAACAATGATATCGGAGCTGTTTAGTCACGTGATACTGATTTTGATAAAATGAGTCATGTGTGGATGACTTGAAGGATTGTCACATCAAGACGTGAACTCTCGCCATGGCTTCATCAACCTCTTCGTACAAGTTAGTGAAAAACTTGTTAGCTAAATTTAAAAGCTTTGAGGTGTTAGATGAAACGTCGTCGTCTTCGATACACGGTCGGGAAAGTGCTGGAGAAGATGTTTGTGGTATATACTAAGGGCTGTGATGTGAAGGAACAGGTTAGAAAATATATAGTAGCCGTAGTATGTTTCGTTGAATATTGTTTTTTGAAAAGCGAATGCGCATATTAATCGCGTTCGTGTTTGTACAGTTTTTTTCTAATGTATGTATTTGTATGGAATATTAATTCATTCCCCTGTATTTAGGATTGGTTATAAATATAAAATAACAATTCCGTCTGTAATTTGATTTTTCAACCTCTTTCAAACTCTGTATAATAAATAAACAAAATTGAAATGTGTACCTTTGTCCTTGTGTTCGCCACCTAGATTATGACAATCAAATTCTATGAAAAATAAAATTTCACGTTGGCGTGAAAGTTTCAGCTGGGCAAATATGGCGATAAGGTCTCGTTTCTCATATGTGTGTGTGTGTGCGTGATTCATCATCAGATAACATTGACTCTGATATGGTTATTGGGGGAGATATCACATGTGGATGAAGTCAGTCGCCAAATATCCTTTTATCATGATACTCTGAATATCTAAGCAGCTGTGTATATATATATAAAACAAAATGTAACGGCTGAGAGAGAAAGAGGGAGGGAGGGAGGGAGGGGGGGAGGGAGGGAGAGAGAGTATATTCGCAATGTGCATATATAAATTTAGAGATTTTATAGGGGAGGATGAGGTAAACGTCCCGGTTACTTTGAAAACAATTAAAGGGGACATGAGTTGCAAAAAACAGTGAACTGAGTCTATTTGGGGTCAGGGTGGGGTCAAGTTTTTATTCCCGGTAGAGTTACGTGACATCACAGGGGTAGAAAAGTGGAGTCAATTTGGGGTGGGGGTTGAAATGTTGGTTTTTATTCCCTGAGAGTTATGTGACGTCACAGGGGGTAGGAAAGGTGGAGTCAATTTGGGGTCAGGGGTTGAAAAGAATGGTTTTATTCCAGAGAGTTATGTGACGTCACAGGGGTAGAATAGTGGAGTCAATTTGGGGTGAGGGGTTGAAATGTTGGTTTTTATTCCCGGAGAGTTACGTGACGTCACAGGGGGTAGGAAAGGTGGAGTCAATTTGGGGTCAGGGGTTGAAAGAATGGTTTTATTCCCAGAGAGTTACGTGACGTCACAGGGTAGAATAGTGGAGCCAATTTGGGGTGAGGGGGTGAAATGTTGGTTTTTTTTATTCCCGGGAGAGTTACGTGACGTCACAGGGGGTGGAGGAAGGTGGAGTCAATTTGGGGGGGGTGAGGGCTTGAAATGTCGGTTTTTATTCCCGGAGAGTTACGTGACGTCACAGGGGGTATGTCAGGGGTTGAAAGAATGGTTTATTCCTTAGAGTTACGTGACGTCAACAGGGGGTAGGAAAGTGGAGTCGATTTGGGGTTAGGGGAGGCCACGCCCCCCTAATATGAGCTCATGTACAATACTGAGCTTGTTAGACATGGAGTCAATTATGTTCGGGTGTCACGGGGGTCCCCACGCCCCCCCCCCCAGAATAGTGGAGGGTTGAAAGGATGGTTTTATTCCCTTATAGTTATGTGACGTCACAGTAGAAAAGTGGAGTCGATTTGGGGTTAGGGGTGGGGAGGCCACGCCCCCCTAATATGAGCCCATGTACGTACATGAGCTTGTAAGACAAATGGAGTCAATTTGGGGTCAGGGGTGGCCACGCCCCCCAGAATAGTGGAGGGTTGAAAGGATGGTTTTATTCCCTTATAGTTATGTGACGTCACAGGGGTAGAAAAGTGGAGTCGATTTGGGGTTAGGGGAGGCGGCCACGCCCCCCTAATATGAGCTCATGTACGTACATGAGCTTGTAAGACAAATGGAGTCAATTATGAGCTCATGTACGTACATGAACTTATCATACATATGGAGTCAATTATGAGCTCATGTACGTACATGAGCTTATAATACAAATGGAGTCAATTTGGGGTCAGGGGTGGCCACGCCCCCCCAGAATAGTGGAGTCTATATGGGGTCAGGGTGGCCACACCCCCCAGACAAGTGGAGTCTATATGGGGTCGGGGTGGCCACGCCCCTTTTGGGGGTTGCCCCGCCCCTTTTTAGGCCTCACGTACGTACATGAGCCAATCAGGAGGGGGGAGGGGGGTAGCCACGCCCCTTGGGGGGTGGGGGGCGGGGGGCGGGGCTAGAAAAGTGGAGTCTATATGGGGTCTTTTCCTCTACTGCTGTGATATTGTTACCCATGCACCGCCTATATATAGGCCTACCATTTCTTTAATTTTTGTGATATGAATTGTTTTTCATTTTTATACTAACGCATGCTAACTGATTTAATCTGAATCTATTTATGATTCATTCGGTATTCTCTATTCTCTCATCTTCCTTTTTTTTTTTTTTTTTTTTTTAATTTTAGAAGTTGACATTCTTATACGAACAAACTTACAGCCACGAAGGAAAGAGTGAAACAATGAGACGCTAAGTTCTTTCATCTTATTACCAGTCAAAATTAGGCATAAAAAATATAAAAGAAGTAACATTCAATAATTTTTTTTTGTTTTTAGCGACACAAAGGCGCCATATAAACCATTCAGAGTTTCAACCCGAAAAATAACCTTGTTTGTCAGATAATTTACGTACTCAACAAGCTTTTTGATAATGGAGAAAAAAATATAGGAATATTTTCTTCTCCGGCTCATATAGGGTTTAAAGAAACGAAGGCTAACTGTTAAAGCTGCTAAAGGAGCAATCCATATATGAACAAAGGTAAATTATAAACTCGTATGCAGTTCAGAAATCTAAAATAGACATTAGAAATTAAATTTTGAGCTTAACACTTACCACTGTAAGGAATAATGTGAACGTTATTGAAAGTGTGGAAAGTAGATATAATGAATGAAAGTATGTTTCTCTCTCTCTCTCTCTCTCTCTCTCTCTCTCTCTCTCTCTCTCTCTCTCTCTCTCTCCAGACAACCAGGATATTGAACAGCGTCACACGTGACTCGTTATACTCAAGACACTCGACCATTAGTATTCTTAAGCAATTTACATATCACCTAGTTTGTTAAGACACACGGAATAATAGCTACTTATCGCTGCAATTTTAAACTGACGGACGAATCAGGAGTACCTGAATCATGTAACTCGACGGTGAATCATGAGCAGATGTTGCGAAATGGAATGCGTCAGAAATTGAGATAAACGGATTTAACGCTTTGGCAGTTTTTTTTTTTTTTTTTTTTTTTTTTTTTTTTTTTTTTTTTTTTTTATCAGCCATTGACATATAATGTACATGGCGTCCATAAAGTCCCAGTACCATTCTGAGCAATAAATACCTGTAATGGTACTGAGACTTTATGGACACTATATATATATATATATAATATATATATATATATATATATATATATATATATATAGATATATATATATATATATATATATATTATATATATATATATATATTATATCCAGTCTCTTGTTTGTTTCCTTGTAATAATGGACAACAATGCCAGCTAATTTATATATATATATATATATATATATATATATATATATATATATATATATATATATATATATAATATATATATACAGCAAATAATGGTCTTTTCTTAGTTACGTTGACTGGAACCTATTTAACAGTTTCTACTGATATTTTACCAATGGTTTTCTTACGTTTCTTTTATTTTTTACTTAATGATGTTGAAAACAGAATATGTGTGTGTGTGTTTGTGTAAATAGATACCTGAATTACTAAATAACGCCTCAATAGATAACTAAATTGCTTCCCTTTCCGAACTAATTGTCGTCCATTTATAAATACTTTCTCATTCTCTGCTTGTGAGTTCAAGAATAATATTGCCCAAGAAATGATGACTACCAAATCGCATCAGTTTTAGGAAGCAACCTAAAAAAACAGTTCAGTAAGCGACGTGAAATGTTAAAACGAGAGTCAGATTAAAAGGAGGCGATATACGTATATCTTTTTCTTCTTCCCATCTTTAACCTATTTTGATATGGGGTCGCCGTTGTGAATGAATCGTCTCCATCGATTTCTGTAATGTGCATCGTTCTCATTAATACCTCTTAATACCACATCTTCCCCTACACAATCACTCCATCTCTTTCTTGGTCTTCCCTTCTTCCTTCTACCCCGCACTTCCATTTCCATCGTATGTCTTCCAACATGATGTTCCTCTCTCCGTAACAGGTGTCCATACCATCGAAGTCTTCCCTCCTGCATTTTCTTTGATATTTCAACTACCTTTGTCGATCCTCTTATATACTCATTTCTAATCCTATCTTCCCTTGTTACTCCCGACATCCTTCTCAACATTCTCATTTCTGCTACATCCATCTTCTTCTTTGTTTTCCTCATACTTGCTGTTTCTGTTCCATATCATATACGTAGTAGGGAAGAGACGGGAAAATAGAATTTAATCCCTTTCTCTTTATAAAAAGGTTTTTCAGAGCGATTAATTCAAGAAGGGGATATGCGAAGCCAATTCGTTTTATTCTTGAGAACGATAAATCTTAGTTTTATTAAGCTCGGAGGGACCACGACCGTCCTGGATTGTCAGTATACTTTTAGAAACAGGATGTTTTTAAAAATTATTTATTTAAATCAATAGTCTATTTACAAACATCGCAATTTTCATTTACACAATAATTTTTTACTTTAATATTTGTTATATACATAATAATTCGAGTCTAGGAAGAAGTGTAATATACGGTCACGGGTGGGGGGGGGGGGGGGGGGGGGGGGGGGGGGGGGGGGGGGGGGGGGGGGGGTGGGGGGGGGGGGGCTAGTGCCGTCAGTGCACCTCACGCAGTGCACCGTGGGCATTACTTAAGGTTCTTTGCAGCTTCCTTTCGGGCCCGTAGCTGCAACTCCTGTCATTCCCTTTACTGTAACTCTGTTCATATTCTCTTTCATCCATCTTGCTTTCCAACATCAGTTGTTTCATAATATAACTGCGAGGAGGTCTTGCTGTTACACCTTTACAGCCTTTATACTGTCAATTTCCATCTCAGTGCTAAATGACCTCATAGGTCCCAGTTCTTGGCCTTTTGCCCTAGAATTATATTACATTTGTGTATTCCATGAAGAAGCGTTTTTGGCAAAAATTTCGAATATTCGCTAGTTTATAAAATATACACGTTATGTCATTATCCTTAAATCCACGGTAGAAAGGTAAGTATGAACTTGAAAATGTAGAATAAACTACGAAAGTACTTGTTCCAAGTCTCCAGTTTTACTTACCTTTCTACCGTGGATTTAAGGGTATTCTCAAGTACGTGTTCCTTCGTGCTACATTGTGGTAGTATGTCTTTATAAATTTGTATTGCTTTTGCGAATTGATCTTGGCGAGCATTGTTCACTTTCATGTATGCTTTAGGTCTTGGAAAGCAGTGTGGGTCTTCATGCTCTGACAATGCGTCTTGTGAGTATTGTGGTTTTCATGGATTTATATAAATGTCAATGGATTTTAAGTAAAAAAAAGGGACACTTCTTTGGAGACATACTGGTATGGACGTTTACCGAGCTGGAACGTTTGTGGGAATGAGGGCGTTCTCTCTGCAATAAAGTGTGATCTGTCATTATGGTTTGAACGTAAGCGGATCCCGTTCGTATGGAAAGTGTATAAACGTTTGTTTGTTTGGATGGATGGTATTTTTACGTTGCATGGAACCAGTGGTTATTCAGCAATGGGACCAACGGTTTTACGTGACTTCCGAACCACGTCGAGAGTGAACCTCTATCACCAGAAATACACAACTCTCACCCCTCAGTGGGATGCGCGAGAATCGAACTCGTGGCCACCATGGTGGTGCCACGGCCAAGACCATACCGATCACGCCACTGTGGCGCTGTATAAACGTTTGTGGCATTTGTTCTTGATATGCTACTATCATTGGTTAGACCAGTGGTCTTCAAACTTTTTGAGGTCATGCCCTACTTTAGATATCTCCAAGTACCCATGGCCCACTACTCCAGATTTACAATAGGTCAATAGGAATTGATAAGATCAGAATCCAACATATAGTTCCTGGAACTGGAATTGTATTACTTGTTATTACCATAAATTCAAAATAAAGATTCTCTTAATTTCAATATACAAATATGCTCAGAATCTTTTCATGACCATTTTTATGATGTGAAAATTAACTAGTGAACAATTTCTGGGACAGAATAAAAAAAACAAACTATTTTTATTTCCATATTTTTACATATATATACTGTTTATTTATAATTATATGTCCGAATAAAAGAAAATATACTTTTATTTTTATTTTTATATATTGTTTAACTTTAAGTTTTACATTTATTTTGTCTATGGCCGACCTGATAATCAGCCCATCGCCCACAGTTTGAAGACCACTGGGTTAGGCGAATGTTTTAGGCTCCGTGCGTATGTAACTCTTCGGCCTACATCCCATGTCCTTTATTGTATGCTAGTTTTCCGCATAATGATAAAGAACAGTTTTTGTCTTCCTTTGAAGTCTTCAAACCCCCTTCCGTTTATCAAACAGCTTATACATACAACTTAGTGCACTGGTTCCCAGACTGGGGTCCGCAGACCCCCAGGAGATGGCCCCAAGGGGTCCGCGACACAATAAAAAAATTATTTTGCCAACTCCAAAAAAAAAATATACAATAAAAAACATACATCATCGATTCTATATCATCCTAGCGTCGGTGATATCGATACTTATACTCACTTTGTGTAGGAATATGAAAATATTAAATGTGTACTACGTTGTACTGGGTATTCCGTTATGGTAATGATAGCTTTTGATTAGTTGGAATCCTCGGCTGGGACTCTTCATATCTGGGGGTCCTTGGTAAGATCAAGTTTGGGAACCACTGACGTCTTAGTGGACAGTTTAAATCATGACTACCGGCATAGCACATCCTACTTTCGGTCACTGCTGAAGTACCGTTCAATTTTCTAACCTACACAGCTAGCTAAGGGTAGCACAGCCAACCACTGACTGCACAAGGAAATTCTGTTTCTTTCATGTGTAACATTCCCCAAATAATGCACTTACCTTGTGCGGCATACTTCTTTTCCTCTTCACCTAGGTGTGTGTGTGTATGCGCGTTATGCAACTGTAAACATGTTTTCTTTTAGCTATTTCTTGTAATTCTCGAAGGGGTTCAAACCATAATTATATGATCTTGAAACCTTTTGCTTAAAGGCATTTCAGCATGTTTATTAAATCATTCTATCAAATTTTTTTTAAATGCTAAGTACAATGAATCAGAGTATTTAAGATACAGTATTAAGAATTTTGCTAAGCTCACTAAAGAAAATGGAGTATAGTGATTTTGTAGCTCTTTGCAGTGACTTTGTTAAAGTTAGAAAATAGATATGTACAAAATAAATTTATATTTAACTAATGAAACTCTTTCGAAAACAACGTCCCTTCTAGATTCGAGAGATGTGAAGTCAGATATTAACTTTTTAAAATTATATCCTGTCGCAAAGATGCAATAGGATAATATAAAACTTACAAGGGCAACGAATTCACTTTCGCCGTAATTCTTGCTCAGTTGAATGAAAGCCAAATTCAGCGACCAAAATTCCAGCGATTCAGACCGAAAATGGTTCTTCCAAACCGAATTCATTTTCGGATTAAAATGCGCAATATCCGGTGCCTATGACGGTAAACAAGTCGTATTTCTTACTCGCTCGACGATCGTGTTTTAGGATCGTTTTGGAACTGGAGACAGCGACTTAATTCATGCCAGGGTTTAAATGCTATAAAGCGAATTAAAGATAGGTAATTTAATGACTCAGCCTAAAAAAAATAGAGATAGAAATTGTGTAGTGTAGGGCAATTTAATTTTCGGAATAAATTACTAGAACAGACAAGTTTCAAGAAACAATTCTCGTAAACAATTGGGCTTATAAGACAAGTTTCAAGATACTATTTTCGTAAACATTTGGGCTTATAAGACAAGTTTCAAGATACAATTCTCGTAAACAATTGGGATTATAAGACAAGTTTCAAGATACAATTTTCGTAAACATTTGGGCTTATAAGACAAGTTTCAAGATACAATTCTCGTAAACATTTGGGCTTATAAGACAAGTTTCACGATACAATTCTCGTAAACAATTGGGCTTATAAGACAAGTTTCAAGATACAATTCTCATAAACAATTGGGCTTATAAGACAAGTTTCAAGATACAATTCTCGTAAACAATTGGGCTTATAAGACAAGTTTCAAGATACAATTCTCGTAAACAATTGGGCTTATAAGACAAGTTTCAAGATACAATTCTCGTAAACAATTGGGCTTATAAGACAAGTTTCAAGATACAATTCTCGTAAACAATTGGGCTTATAGACAAGTTTCAAGATACAATTCTCGTAAATAATTGGGCTTATAAGACAAGTTTTAAGGTACAATTCTCATAAACAATTGGGCTTATAAGACAAGTTTCAAGATACAGTTCTCATAAACAATTGGGCTTATAAGACAAGTTTCAAGGTACAATTCTCATAAACAATTGGGCTTATAAGACAAGTTTTATGATACAATTCTCATAAAAAACAATTGGGCTTATAAGACAAGTTTCAAGATACAATTCTCATAAACAATTGGGCTTATAAGAGTTTCAAGATACAATTCTCGTAAACAATTGGGCTTATAAGACAAGTTTCAAGATACAATTCTCATAAACAATTGGGCTTATAAGACAAGTTTCAAGATACAATTCTCATAAACAATTGGGCTTATAAGACAAGTTTTATGATACAATTCTCATAAACAATTGGGCTTATAAGACAATTTTCAAGATACAGTTCTCATAAACAATTGGGCTTATAAGACAAGTTTCAAGATACAATTCTCATAAACAATTGGGCTTATAAGACAATTTTCAAGATACAGTTCTCATAAACAATTGGGCTTATAAGACAAGTTTCAAGATACAATTCTCATAAACAATTGGGCTTATAAGACAAGTTTTATGATACAATTCTCATAAACAATTGGGCTTATAAGACAAGTTTCAAGGTACAATTCTCGTAAACAATTGGGCTTATAAGACAAGTTTCAAGATACAATTCTCATAAACAATTGGGCTTATAAGACAAGTTTCAAGGTACAATTCTCATAATCAATTGGGCTTATAAGACAAGTTTCAAGGTACAATTCTCGTAAACAATTGGGCTTATAAGACAAGTTTCAAGATACAATTCTCATAAACAATTGGGCTTATAAAACAAGTTTCAAGATACAATTCTCGTAAACAAATGGGCTTATAAGACAAGTTTCAAGGTACAATTCTCATAAACAATTGGGCTTATAGGACAAGTTTCAAGATACAATTCTCATAAACAATTGGGCTTATAAAACAAGTTTCAAGATACAATTCTCGTAAACAAATGGGCTTATTCTCAAGGGGGTATCCACTACCTCTAATTCTGGACATGAACATCACTGTTGATAAAAATCCAAATATAATTTCTGGTGCTGTCAGTCATGGCATTTCCAACTTACAAGACAACTCCAACGTTGCCGCCTGACGAGCGAAAATGATTTGGTGTCACTATTCCCATTCCAACTTCCTCCTTATTTGCATGTGCATGATAAAGTTATTTCGTTATTTTTAGTGTCTCGTGGGAAGTTAACATGTTTTTGCCCACTCACCAGTCACCGCCCACGGTATTTATTTCCATATTCACCCATACACTCCGATTATTATTTTATCATCTCGTATTAGAGATCTTAATAAATAGACAAAGGCAAGATCCGACCTTCAGCTTACTCGAGGTGCGTGCTAAAATTTACGGTCAAATAAAGTGTTGTTGAACCAACGATTTATTAGAATTATTGTTCTGTAATGTTTAACACGCACATTATTTATTGTTTTATATTTCTTTATAGTAAAATGATTATAAATATCCTATTCTAAAATTCCTGTAATTTTAACTCAACTCAGAACACCTTTTTCAGAAGCCTTTTCCATAGACCTCTCCTAACCCCCAACAAGAACAAGAACAGCAACAACAACAAAGTAGTTTGTAGGCGTACTCCCCAAGTAAGCGAAAACCTACAATCTACAGAAAGATGCATGTCAAACTACCAGCTTAGCATTTATGCTAAGACGTTTCCTGGATGGGATGTATGATAGTTGTCACTTTAAACTGAATTCAGTTGGCATGCGTGTGTACATAGCGGAAAATTGCTAGCGACCGGGTGTGAATTTATCATTGGATTACGTAGGAGCCTCTGGTACATGTTTTTTATTTTTTATTTTTTTATGCTGAATGTCTGTTTAATGCAATAATACGATTAGCGACCCGGTGTGGATTTATCATTGCATTACGCACGAGCCTCTGTTTTAATTTTTTTTTTATTATTATTATTATCGTCTGTTTAATAACATTATGCGCTTATCTGCTCTTTGCTCCGTGGTGAGCGATATGTGCTTATTTCGCTGATATATAGCGCGCATTCCGATCTTTTAAACTCAGCTGGGGTTTTGGCTTGTTTCATGCTGTTTATTAATGTATTTTGTTATATATGATTCGTGTGATCCTCTCCATTATTTATAACTGGGTATTCTCTTCATCGGAAGCATGGACATGTGACAAGTTCTCCGTACTGCAGGCAGAAAAAAATGGAATGGAGACTTAATTAATTCTACAACCCGAATTCCATAAATAATTCGTATGGGAATCATGGAAAGAAGGCTGTTTTCCGGACTACCAATGAAATCTTGAGACTTTGTTCAAGTTTAGATAGAAAACAAAAACACAAGGCAAACCATTTAGACACGTGGGTCATAAACTGCGTTCATCTGAAATCTTAAAGGTGCCTTTTTATTTATTTACTGATTTTTTTTTGTGCAATTTGGTGCAAGTTGGTGGTGCTACCATTATAGGAAAGTGATCGTGTGATGTGACAGACAGGCCTCCAGAGGGATGATGGAAGATCAAAAGAGAGAGAGTAGCACCACTTAGGTTTTTTTTATGATCAATTTAGACCCATTACGAAGTTCACATAGCTCCCTTTCACCTTCGTGGAGAGTTAGGTTCTGCCGTCCAAAGGCTAGATGATGGTTTGTATGCATCCCACAGCTGTAGCACATCACTCCACAGTCACTGGTGTCAAAGCAGTATAAAAGGAATTACGTTCATGTTTTCTCGCTCCTTCTACCTCTTGGTCTTCCTCTTGAATTAAATCAATGTTGAAAAGTTATTGACTTTTGTGGGTTGTGCGATAAGAGTGAGTGCATCTAATGAATAATAAAATAATTAATAATTAATAATAATAATAATAATAATAATAATAATAATAAATAATAATTAATAGTTAATATAATAAATAATGATTTAATTAACTAATAATTATTATCATATTATTTCATTGAATTATTATTATTATTATTATTATTATTATTATTATTATTATTATTATATTATTATTATTATATTATTATTTATTATTATTTCATTGGCCGTCTGGATGCCATATTGTTCAGTAAAGTTGGTTTGAGAGTTAGTTTTCTTCCGAGATATTATTATTATTATTATTATTATTATTATTATTATTATGTCATCGTATCATTCAGAAATCAAAGCCTAGACATTCTCGCAGTTCTGAGATGGATAAAACCTTCGAACACGAAGGAAACGAACGAACTCGCAGTTGAAGCGTTGCAATCATTATTCTTATTATGAAGCAATTATTGAAACTAATATACATCTAAAACAAACGGGAGTATATTGAGCCTAAGAAATCCATTCCTTGAAGACAGAGCTAAATCTAATCTTGAAGTGGTGATCGGGGAAGTGTCAGTGTGTGAGAGAGAGAGAGAGAGAGAGAGAGAGAGAGAGAGAGAGAGAGAGAGAGAGAGAGGTGAAAGAAGGTTACGGCCATGGTGTTATCTAAGACATGCATAGAATACGTATAAGGAGAATCCATTGTAGACGTTCTGACGAGAGGTGAATGATAGATGAAGTGTGGCGTGATGTGTTGGTTATATAAATGATAAGTCCTCTGAATTTGGTAATCATAGTCGAGTGACGTCAGCTTCGTGATTCATTTTCTCTCTCTCTCTCTCTCTCTCTCTTTGCCTTTAGCTATCTCACAACCCTTTCACCAGTAAACGGTTCCAACCCGTTAATGATACGATTCTCCTTGCCCTTGATTCCTCTCTCTCTCTCTCTCTCTCTCTCTCTCTCTCTCTCTCTCTCTCTGTCCTTAGTTTATTCACAACCCT
>NC_061088.1:17044289-17089289 GCF_015104395.2 Macrobrachium nipponense | reverse complement strand
GTGAGAGAAGTTCACTCTAGTTCCTCGTTGGACGAGTGTTTTCGCGCTCGGCTACCAATCCGGCGGTCCGAAGTTCGATTCTCCACTCGGCCAACGGGGAATCAGAGGAATGTATTTCTGGCGATAGAAATTCAGTTCTCGATATAATGTGGTTCGGATCCCACAATAAGCTGTAGGTCCCGCTGCTAGGTAACCAATTGGTTCCTAGCCACGTGAAAAATATCTAATCCTTCGGGCCAGCCTTAGGAGAGCTTTTAATGAGCTCAGTGGTCTGGTAAAACAAAGATATACTTAACTTCTCCCTTAATAAAGTACCTACAACTGCACTGTTTTCCTTTTGTAAGGCAGTTGGTCCATTAGCCTTTGGCTAAATTACTCTCCGAGGCAAAGGACATCCACCCTTAAAAGAGATATTTACCAACTGGACACTGCCTATGGGAGACATCGAGATAACTGTAGTACAAGGGCATTGTGGTTGTTACTCTTACGTCGTTCTGAACTTTGGTTGATTCTTCGAGGTAGGCATCTGTTTCCCCTTTTATATACGTTACAACATCATTTTAAATGTATAGGAAACACTGAATAAATTAGCAGTGTTACGTTACTGACGTACAGAAAGAGGGACCTACTTTTCGGAGTAATTCCGGCTACGAGCAGTCTGTGTTGTCCCTTCTCTTCAAATAATGCAAAGAGCTCTTGCCTTTCAATCGTTCGAGAGGCATATAATAGGATTATGAACAGGAGGAATTTATATATCAACCGGATAATTTAGATATAATTGTGCAGTCTGTGTAGTGTATTTATAGTTACTGGAAATTCTTTTGTTTTTATTATGCAGGTACAAGTCAGCCATTTTCATTAAACTAATTGTGTATTTTCAGAGGAATGTTTCACGTCTAAGGATCAAATCAAATATACACACGTGCTTGCGCTTAGACGTATATATTTTGTCAGAACAGTATTCTTTTCCGTATTGGAAGAAATGCCAAAAAGGTAAATGAGTACTTGTTTTCTGTTGTATTCATACTTTAAGTTAGGGTATTCCCCCTATCTTGCACACTCTTGCTTTCATATATATATATATATACTATATATATATATATATATATATATAAGAGATATATATATCGGATTATAGAGAGAGAGAGAGAGAGAGAGGAGAGAAGATGAGAGAGAGAGAGAGAGAAGTATTAATATATATATATTATATATATAATATATATCATTATATATATATATTATATATATTATTATATATACATATATATATATATATATTTTGTAAATATAATAATAATAATAATAATAATAATAATAATAAATAAAATAAATAATAATAATAATAACCTAATACTAATAATAATAATAATAATAATAATATAATAATATATAATAATAAAATAATTAACACACATTTCTAGGATTTGCTAATAATTGCAGTGCAAAGTTTAAAATTACACGCCTATAACAGAATTAATTTCAATTCATATCTCATCAAGCCATACCTACCATCCAACATTTACCTCAAGAAATGACGTTGTAAGAGCGGTCCTTTTCTCCATAACCTCTTTATGAAGATACTTTGGGTGGAATTTTCCGGCGCAAGCCTACCTTTTTTTGGCAGCAGAATTAGATTTTCTGGGCTATTCGCTGGGCGCACTTTCTTGTAATTTTGAATTCGCCTTTTGGGACACGGTTGTAAAATTCATTTTTCCCCCTTACATAAAGGCTTCGCTATGTGCCAGAGTCTTCTGCTAGCTTTCATGTCGGGGTAAATTACTACTATAGTAGATTCACATCAACCGTTAATGCGTCTGTAATGTGATATATATGTGTATATATATATATATTAAATATATATTATATATATAATATATATTAATAATATCTATATATATATATATATATATATATATATATAAGCCGAAATCCACGAAGGAAAGAGAAACGATAGAGTACCGCTGCGAGGCCTTTCGACTAATCGTCCTTTATTAAGCTTATTAAAGGGACGGCGAGTCGAAAGGCCTCGCAGCGGTACTGCTGTTTCACTTTCCTTTGTGGATTTAGTCTTTATTTATATAATATTCATCACGTTTCATATTTTCGTTATTCGGTTATATATATATATATATATATATATATATATATATATATATATATATATATATATATATATATATATATATCTATTATATATATATATATATATATACACTTGACAGAAGCCTCTGCAAAACGAATGGACGAAAATTTACTTTTTATTTGTGTATTATTATCGTCAATTTCTTGTACTGTTCGCTTTACACGTAAGAGCTGAATATGTGGACAGCAGGAGTATTGAGAGAGAGAGAGAGATGAGAGATGAGAGAGAGAGAGAGAGATTTATCTAATTGACCGCCTTGACAGATAAAAAGAAACTAACTTCTTTTGAGGGCGATTGTCCTATTATTGGATAATGGTTGACCCTGAGACGGGTTTGGGTAAAGGGATTCAGAAAGAAGAATCTTTATGTCGTCGACCTTGATTCCCTCTCTTTTATCTCTTGTGTTCTTGCCTTTTGTTGTTCACTCCAGCCTCATTGCTGTTTTCCTGTTTTCCGCCTTTAACCAGATTATATATATAAAATATATATATATATATATATATATATATATATATTATATATATATATATTATAAGTATAATAGCCCAGTTTATTCATTCGTTTATTTTTCTTTCAAGTACTACTGCTGTTTTTATTGACACCTTAGTTTACGTTCTGAAAAAATAAAATCCACTGTATGTTTCCTATTGTTGACGAAGTCTTTATCGTTTTGTTTATTTATTTATTTTATCTATTATTATTATTAATTTTTGGTGCTTTTCCTTTTATGGTTATAAATGCGCTTTCCGATTTAGTTTTTGTTTCTGTCCATTTTTCATTACATTCTTTCTATCAAATTTCCCGTTTTCTCTGACTTTTACTTTTCGTTTTCTTCAGCCATTTAGTTATTTCCATTAATTTCTTCCCATACAGAATTTTCATAACTTTCACTTCTTTTTTTAGCTGCATTTCCTGAGGAATTCTTGTCCAATTTTAGCCCTAGATAAAATAAATAACCTATCATTCTTAAAAGTGATGTTTTTCTTTGTAGTAATGCTTGCGATTATCTTTGATCTATATCATAAGGTTAATTTTCTCTCATACCTTATGGAGAATATACGAATTGTGGAATTCGCCAATGAAAACTGAAAGATAAAATTCAAGGGGGCTGCTGAGAAAGTAATTTTGGTTAGAAGTGGCCTCATCTGTTAGTCATATCTAGGATAAAGCTGCAAAATATCCCAATTTATATATATATATATATATATATATATATAATATATATATATATATATATATAATGTATGTACGCATATATATATATATATGTGTGTGTGTGTGTGTGTGTGTCTGTGTCTGTGTGTGTATTCATAATGTTTATAACTATGTTTGTACACACATATACATACACATACATACATACATTACATACATATGTATGTATATATATATATATATATATATATATATATATATATATATATATATATA
Organism: Macrobrachium nipponense; assembly: GCF_015104395.2. Taxonomy (NCBI): domain Eukaryota; kingdom Metazoa; phylum Arthropoda; class Malacostraca; order Decapoda; family Palaemonidae; genus Macrobrachium; species Macrobrachium nipponense. The sequence continues at coordinate 17,085,715 of NC_061088.1, read as the reverse complement.
ATCCGAAGACCGTCAATATTTCCAAGGAATCATTTCCCAAACTAATAAATCCATTAATGACGGAATCCCATCACAGTACAGATTCCCGAACTAATTGCTTGTACACATCGCTGCTTCCCTCATTGTTTGTAATACCGCGAGGGGTCTGATGCTTTCAAAATATTGCATTTCGCCGCAGTTAAACGTTTTCTAGATCACCCTCCATCATCCCGTAACGTTAATTCCACGGGGACGTTCTTAATCGCCAACGTTGGCGCTTGTAATAAACGTTTGTAATAATGTCAACAAGGGTCAGCGATATTGGCAGCGGCATTTTGTACACAACACTTGTTGACAGATCTGGCGAAAGTATTGGGCGTTATTGCATATTTTGATCGCGTGGGCAAATGTATCAAAGCTGGTATTTGTGGGCTTTCATTTCCCGGTCTCAAGTGCGCTGGTTGATTATTTCCTTGCTCTCTTGGAAAAGAGTTTGTCGTACTGTTCGCGTCAGTATATATATATATATATATATATATATGTATATATATATATATATATATATATATAATATATATTTTTTTTTTTTAAAAGAGTATTTTCGTGATGTGTCATATGTGTTGTTTCTTGTTATATATATTACGTTATTATCATTGTTGTGTCCATTTTAAGTAGGCTCTATGGTTGTTACTAAGACAATTGTCTGCGGTTTGTGCTTGTCAGAACAGCCGCTTGTCGAAAATAATCATGATTCTTAATAATATTCTGCTCGTTCAAGTATTGATTTTGTTCAAGCCTGAAGGATCATTAAATCAAAAACCTTCTATTCCCGTATGGGGGTAGTGACATCAGAGCATCCCATGCGACGCACTGTAGGCATTACTTATTTTCAGCATCTTTTCGGCCCCTGGCTGCAACCCCTTTCATTCTTTTTACTGAACTCCGTTCATATTCTCTTTCTTCCTTCATACTTTCCACCCTCTCTTAACAGGTTTTTTTTTCCTCCTGTCACACATTTAAAACTTCCTCAACTCTCAATTTCCCTTTCAGCTCTGAATGACCTCATAGGTCCCCGTGCTTAGCCTTCGACTTAACTTTTATATTCCAGAGTGAATTCCAACAACCTTCCACAGAATAATATTTCATTATGTGAAAAGAGAGAATATAAAAACAATAAAGATTCAAATAAATTATGTAAAAGAAAGATAGGACAGTAAACGCACGATTGTGTACATATACATAAACAATAACCGCCATGTAAGATAAACGAGGCCAGTGGTGCCTGGCGCTTTTAAAGTTGTATCACTGCATCTCTTAAATTTACGACCCCCAGCATCAAAGACCTCTGGTACTGGGTTCGAGTATCCGGACTTTGGCCTAAATTCGACGTGCAAACGATGACGTCTGTCATCGCTTGGTTCACGGGTTTAATTTACTGTCTTTCAAATGGAAATCTTCTATGTATGCAGAGGTAAATTCTTGGGTTAACAGTTAGTGGTTAGGTTTTCTTCAGCCTTACCGATGGATGTGACGATAGCATTAAGACGTTGATGTATGAAGTTGTCTCTGTAACAAGTTTGTTTATTGTTTAAGAATGATATTAAAAGAAAAACGTAAAACGAGCTCGTGGTGAATTAGCCACTAAAAAAAAAAAAAAAAAAAAAAAAAAAAAAAAAAACAAAAAAAAAAAAAAAAAAAAAAACCTAAAACGAGTTGGTATCTGAACAAGCCAGGACCAACAGGCCAAGTTATTTTGTAGACATAGAAATATGCTTTAGCCAAAAGAGGTCAAACATACTATGTGGTTGATATCGAACAATGCTTTCAACGGTGATGAGAGAGGACGGGCAGTGCGGAGAACTATATATATATATATATATTTTATATATATATATATATATATATATATATATATATATATATATATACATACATATACAATATACATACATATACAAAAAGACACACACCTATATATATATATATATATAATTACCTACACAGCAGTGTTACACAGTAGGCCTCTGTAAAGTTTCGCCACTCATTTTTTCCTGTGCATTGCATTGCTTTATCACAAACAAATTGACATTCTTTTCCAGCTTCCCTTTTCATAGTTCTTATCGAAGTCTCTGGTGCCCGCAAATGACTTGATGACGTACCACTCATTTAAGACCTGTGCGAAAGGACATTTCCAAAGCTCTCTCCATCTCGCTTTCATTATCACCTTGTCTACATGAGAAAATCCTTTAATATCATTTATACGTTCATTTTGCCACCTGGCTCCTAATATTCTTCTTGATGCTTTATTCTGAGATTTCCAAAAATTTTTAGGTATAGTTTCATTGTCGTACCAAGAATTGCGTCCGTATGGTAATAAAAATTGAATTAGACTTATTGTATATAATCGTACTATCGTATGAAATTTCCATCTAATTGACTTCCAAATCTCATTCAGCCTGCCAGGTTTTTATTAGGATTTATTTAGCCTTTCGCTCAATTCCGACTCGTGAGAACTATATTGAACATCATTGTTCCTGAATGAAAGATTCAACCCCATTTAATCCTGTCATCCTTTCTCCGTTGAATGATGTTTCATCCCTTTGTGGACGCTGCAAAGAATCTTATGTAATTCTCTCATTTTATCATCATTTTCTACTTATTAAACGTGTCTAAGTGCATTTCAAAATCATAATGGGTAACTGATTTGAATAACTGCTTCATTTGATATAACTTTTAGTTTTCTGTCTGTCCGCACTTTTTCTGTCCGTCCTTAGATCTTAAAAACTACTGAGGCTGGAGGGCTGCAAATTGGTACGTTGGTCATCTACCCTTCCAATTATCAAACATACCAAATTGCAGCACTCTAGCCTCAAGTAGTTTCTATTTTATTCAAGGTTAAAGTTAGCCATGATCGTGTATCTGGCACCTAAAACAGGCCACCACCGGACGTGGCTGAAACTTGATGGCGTGGGACTGATAGTTTCATTATACGCTGTACGGAAAACGCGATTGTGCCGAAGAAACTTTGACATCCTAATTAAATTTTGATGAACGTCGAAATTCTCGTCTGCTTCATAATGCCATGTCATATGTTACAAGAATTTCGTTGCTTACTGCTTTCGTCTAACAGTGCAAGCCCTGTTTCGAGATAAAATATCTAACCTCATAAATATCGTTATGTGCCGTCAGCAAGCAATTACTGGACCAGCTCGTTAACGCTTCATGATATCACTGCCACAGCTGAGAGGTCAGCGAGAAGAAGGGAGGAGTTATTTGATAATTTCTTAGAGCTTTATATTACTGGTGGTATCAAGTGAGGCGAGAGGCTCTATTCTCAATGAGTCTCTTCAGGGTATACACTTATCTGTTGATTTTATTTTCTAACTCGAGTCATTCAGTTGAATATTTTTTTAAGCGGTCTCTTGAAGGCATTAAAATATCATAGTAAATTTGTTTAAATATATTATATATATATATATATATATATATATATATATATATATATATATATATATATATATATTATATAGCGAATACACAGGAAAATAATAGTCAGAAATCCAAGCGCTTTCGTCTTTACTCAGACAGCGTCAAGGAGTTACTAAAGTACAGTTGGAGATAAAGGTCTCAGGTACAAAACAAGATCAAGAAACCAGATGGTTAATTGTCAAAAGGGTAAAAATTAAAAGATAATCCAGGATTATCGTATATCACACGGTCACAAACCTAACCGAAACTACAAAGTATCTTTACAGTCCAAAACATGTAAAAACTGAATATATTAATTTTGTTGCTTATATTTATCAACAAACTTTTCATATGAAAGCATCAAGTTTAAATTAAACCAAAGACTTAAATTTAGAACATTTCTATTATTTGACTTGATGAAACAAGATTCAAATAATAGAAATGTTCTAAAATTTAAGTCTTGGTTTATTTAAACTTGATGCTTTCATTATGAAAAAAGTTGTAGATAAATATAAGCAACAAAATTAATATATTCAGTTTTTACATGTTTTGGACTGTAAAGATACTTTGTAGTTTCGGTTAGGTTTTGTGACCGTGTGATATACGATAATCCTGGATTACTCTCTTTAATTTTTACCCTTTTGACAATTAACCATCTGGTATTCTTGATCTTGTTTTGTACCTGAGACTTTTATCTCCAATTGTACTTTGGTAACTCCTTGACGATGTCTGAGTAAAGACGAAAGCGCTTGGATTTCTGACTATTATTTCCTGTGGTATTCGCTTATTTATGAAGTCACGTGCATCTTACAGTGATCTTTTATGCATATATATATATATATATATTATATATATATATATATATATATATATATATATATATATATATAGTATATAGATATATATATATATATATATATATATATATATATATAATATATATATATATATATGTAGTATGTGCTTGAGTATTTCATTTTGAAAGGGAATCTTTAAGATATTAGAGGATCATATCTAACACACACACACACACACACACACAAAACATATATATATATAATTATAAATATTATATTATCACACACACACACACACACATATATATATATATATATATATATATATATATATATACACACACGTATATGGGGTTATGTATATATATGTGTGTGAATGTGTGTATGTGTGTTGTATTGTACGCCAACACAAAGCCATTTCCATTATCAAATGGCTACTTCAGAAAAAAAAAAACACAATAGTCACTGATAATTTTAAGAACTGAATTTTGAGTGACCCCCTTATGAAAAAATTCCACAGTATAAACTATTTACACCGACAAGTAGAAGCTCATCAGCAACGTATCTAACTCCCGTATGTTCACTGCACCATATATCTTTCGTGTTAATACCATCCTTTCCAATACCTATTTCACTCCATCTATCCATTGCTTTCCTTACCTGCTTCTTTGCTTCCTAACCATTTATAATTGTAAATTTTTTCATCATCCACTTGTCCTCCATCTTCCTACTTAAGAGACCATCTTAATACTTTTTACCCATGCCTTCACCTTGGCCAAACCTTTTTCCATTTCTGTACATCGTTATATTTCTATTGCTGCGCGGCTTTTTTCACATCGTATATTATTCAAACATTTGATCTCAGCAGATTCAACCTTTCCATTCATTCCCATTCAGCATCAACGTTTCAAATCCACAGGTGAAATTGAGGAGAATCTGCAGATATTGGTGAAAGATATGAATTTGTTATTCATCTGAAAGTCATTGTTACCAAGAGTAAAGTCATAGAGCTCTGGAAATGAAAGGCAAGTGACTAGGGCAGTGACTGTCAGTTTAGGGCAGTGGTTCTCAACCTTTTTGCGCCCCCCCCCCCCCCCCCCCCCCCCCCCACTTCATAAATTGTCTGCCTCAGAAGGAGCATTCCAAATAATATACAACAAAATACTAACACAAATACACTAGCTAGCGATAGACGCCCAGCCTGACCTCTCATTAGTGCGGACTGATGCACACTGCATTTCCTGTGGTCCTAGAGCCAGTTTGAGCCTGCCAACCTGTGGTCACAATTCCCCCCTGAAATTCTGAAATTCCTCCCTAGAGGGGAATTCCCCCCTGGTTGAGAACCACCGGTAGGTGTTGCATAAGAATGGACGTTGGTCTAGTATTTGAATTTGGGAGGTAATGGAACAGATGGTGGTGCTGAGGAGAGAAGAATGAAGTGAAGACGAAATGAAGTAAAGGATCTGTAAGAGAATAAATTAGGATGCTTGAAGGAATCGTTTGAGGTAGCTCCTTTATATGGAAGTGAAGGTAGATGTTGAATGCAGATGATAGTAGAGAGATAGAGAAATGTGGAGGTACTATGACGTGGTAAAATACAGTCGTTTCTGCTGTACCCAAATCATTCATGATCAGTGGTGCATGAAACGCAATAGAATAATCAAAGGTTGAGGTTGAATGTAATGAAAAGTTTTATAATGATTCCTGACGTTGCAGATGAAATCAAAGATATGCTGCCAATCTATCAAAACGAAAGCCATGTTTACTTAGAGGTCCATAAGAAGAGTACTAATATATATTTTTTTTATTATTATATTTATAAGATAAAATCCGGGGTTCTGAAACAAAATTGCTACCATCTTTCTAGAAGCAGGCCAGAGGTAATGTGATAAATGGCGATACTGAAGTGGGTGGAGACGAGGTGAATATCTCGAGCAATTTTTTTCTCGATGAGAAAATTACTTCTTCACGAATTCTTTCACGAAAAAATAAATCCTTTCGACATAAAAGAGGAGAAGAGCGAAAGGGAGTGGAAAAATATCGAGGAATTATCCTGATATCATGCATATAATGAGGTAATGGATACGAATTCTTAGGAAAACACTTGCTGTTATAAAAAAGCATTTTATGAGTAATCGCGTCGTAGTAGAAAATGAGAAGGATGTTTAAAGAAATTAAGCTTATTTATTTTTCCTTGAGGAAAATAGGCTGTTGAGTAAATGTTAGATGGAATTTTGATTGATAAACCTGGGTAAGGGTTGAGGAGGTGAAAGAATATGACTGCCAGTAATATTCAGATCCTTTTACTGTACCTCCTTACACATTCTATTTCTTCCATCTTACTTTCCGCCTTCTCCTAATAGTTGATTCATAGTGCAAATGCTTTGAGGTTTTCCTCCTCTTACACCTTTCAAACTTTTTATTGCCAATTTCCATTGCAGCGCTGTGGCTCAATTTCTATATCAATTCAATTCAGTAATAGAAAACTTAGGTCTGGATATTTCAGATGGAGGTGAATGGTGCAGTGTGCTGGTGATGTTCCTCCGTGCAATTGTTTAGTAATGATTGATGATTTGGAAGATTGTGCATAAGGGGTTCATCTCTTATGTTGCAGAAGAGCGCCTCAGTGGCGTGATCGGTATGGTCTTGGCTTGCCACCTCGGTGGCCGCGAGTTCTATTCTCGGGCATTCAACAAAAAGGTTAGAGATGTGTATTTCTTGTGATAGAAGTTCACTCTCGACGTGGTTCGGAAGTCACGTAAAGCCGTTGGTCTCATTGCTGAATAACCTCTGGTTCCATGCAACGTAAAAACTCCATGCAAACAAACAAAAGAAAGTTAATCAGTTCAGTGGTCTGGTAAAACTAAGATATACGTAACTACATTACTGTAAACGTAAAAAGCAAAAAGCAGATGTGAGACCGTTACAATTACGCTTTTATCAACTTCCCGTTAGAATCTATGATGAAATAACATGATGCAATGTCTAGTGAATATACCCGCTTATTCCAATGGCTCTCGGACTTGGCTATCTATGATCCTTAACAACTGGTAATCAGATCCTTATAAGGCCTTTCAGTAGTTTTATAAGCTATTATTTTCATTCTTGTCTTGCCTTATCGGGCCGCGACTACCTCCGCTAGTCTAGGTTAATAGACACTAACTGAGTCAACTCCGGCTTAAGAGTTTATCTAGTAACGTATGACGCAGTATGAACACTTGTTATTCACGCCGCCTTGAACGGCGAGATTTGTTTTAAGCTTCGCATAAATAGGAGGTCCAAAGGTCGCCCCTCAAGAACGCCGCTACGTGAGCTCTCAGATGTTGTTGGAAGGTGCCAAGTTCAGTCACCTTCGCCTGCCCTGTTCAAGTTTGGTAAATGGGATGAAATTGCATATCTTAACTCAAGAAAAATGCTTGTCATTATATTTAGAATTCGTTGCTGTACGTTTGGGTTTATACTCATTTTTCTGTTATGTTTGCCGTCGTTATTTTATCATTGTCGCACGTGTTTTACGCATGTTTATTCTCTATTGAGACTTATTTTTCTTATTTCTCTCTTCTGGGCATTGTATTCGTCTGAAGCTTATTCACCTTCTATTGGCTAATTCCTTGTTTGTCTACTGCATGCAATTTCTTTGACTTTAGTTGGATAAGGGTATGTTTATGTTTGAGAGCAAAAATAATGTAATATTTGTACGAAAATTAGATGAAGAACTGTTCAGTTTTGCTGCTTTTATTATTATTATTATTATTATTATTATTATTATTATTATTATTATTATTATTATTATTATTATTATTAAAAGTAATGGCTACTTCAGCAGCGTTACACTTGTAGAGATTCTTCTCTATTTTCCAAATAGTGGCTTTTCGGAAAATAGAGAAGAATCTCTACAAGTGTAACGCTGCTGAAGTAACCATTACTTTTAATAATACGGTATGCTTTAGAGAGGATCTGCTTTCTAAGTATTATTATTATTATTATTATTATTATTATTATTATTATTATTATTATTATTATTAAACGTAAGTTTTTTTTAATATAACATCAGAGGGGTCTGTCTTCAAGATACAGAACTACTCTGGAGGTCTTTTCAACCTCTTCTTTAGGTCTGAGAGCCTTGATATTGATGTCGATCGTTCCAAATGGTCCCAGAAGTACAATTGTTTCACATTTACGCATCCTAGGAAAGTAGGATTATGTGTGGGTAGGGAATCCTGCGAAGATATCCCTCCTTAACTTCTGATGTTGTTTATGGTGTTAGATCATTTAGCAGACACATCGAAAGTTTACGAAAGTATGAACGCCAGTGTTTCGTACTGAATACGTAGAAGAGATTTACGATAATAGTGGCAGACTATTTGGCTTCCAGGTTTTGCTAGATAGTATTGTTACTATAGTAGATTCACTTCACCCGTGCATCTGATGTCTAGGCCAGCTCCGTACGACGCTCCTGACTGGCTGTTGCTAAGCCAATCACATGGCTTGAAACTCTCAGTCTCTCTCGAGAGTTCACATGGGTAGGATCTATGTTCCATCTCTCGTGAGGGATGCGTCTTTCAAAAGTATCCCTTAGGAGAGGTGGAACATATATCCGGCCTATGTGAACTCTTGAGAGAGACTGCTGAGAGTTTTCAGACTTGTGATTGGCTTATCAACAGCCAATCAGGAGCGTCTTAAGGGGCTGGCCTAGACATCAGGTGCACGGGTGATGTGGATCTACTATAGCGAAAAGCTGAAAGATTTAGGAAGACAATCTAATTCTTACCAGCTAAGACTGAAGGAGGTAATTTAAAGGAAGATTTCATGGGCACTCTGAAGCTGTCTCCCCTACGCTCCTGATCTCCCACTTACCATACCCCGCTAGGGGCGGACAAACAGGTTTGCAGGAGGAGGTTGGATGTTTTCCATACCCTCCTGTTCCCCTACCTACCCCGCTCCACTTGGGGTGGACAAACATGTTTGCATGAGGAGGATGGATGTTTCCCATACCCTCCTGTTCCCCTACCTACCCCGCTCCACTCGGGGTGGACAAACAGGTTTGCAGGAGGAGGGTGGATGTTTCCCATACCCTCCTGTTCCCCTACCTACCCCGCTCCACTCGGGGTGGACAAACATGTTTGCATGAGGAGGATGGATGTTTCCCATACCCTCCTGTTCCCCTACCTACCCCGCTCCACTCGGGGTGGACAAACAGGTTTGCAGGAGGAGGATGGATGTTTCCCATACCCTCTTGTTCCCCTACCTACCCCGCTCCACTTGGGGTGGACAAACATGTTTGCATGAGGAGGATGGATGTTTCCCATACCCTCCTGTTCCCCTACCTACCCCGCTCCACTCGTGGCAGACAAACATGTTTGCATGAGGAGGATGGATGTTTCCCATACTCTCCTGTTCCCCTACCTATCCCTCTCCACTTGGGGTGGACAAACAGGTTTGCAGGAGGAGGGTGGATGTTTCCCATACTCTCCTGTTCCCCTACCTATCCCTCTCCACTCGGGGTGGACAAACAGGTTTGCAGGAGGAGGGTGGATTTTTTCCATACCTTCCTGTTCCCCTACCTACCACGCTCCACTCGGGGCGGACAAACAGGTTTTTAGGGGGGAGGTTGGATATTTCCCATACCCTCCTGTTCCCCTATCTACCTCTGCTTCATTTGGGCTGACAAACAGATTTGCAGGGGTGGGTGGCGGGGAGGCAAATCAAGATTCACTCGGATTTTATTATAATTATATTATTATTATTTAGCATCTTGCCTCTCCACAAAGTCTCAAAAGCCGGGTGCTCAAGATGCTCTGGTGAAACTGATCATAAATTCTTAAGTTATCTGGAAACTCCTGTTTCCTCCTTCAGAGAGGGAGAGTGGAAAAAGACTGTTGTATTCTTCATGAAGAAAGAAACAGGAATTTGAGAAACAGGAATTTGCTGGAATCCTAAGCGCTTGTCGTTATTTTTACCTATATTTCGTGCTCGCCCAATTTTTAACGGTGTCTATTTTTTATTTTTCTTATTGTTTTTGTGACTACTCAACGACTGGTACAAGATATTTGGAGCTGAATTACATAAGTTGATGAATCCTGTGAAATGAATTGGAGCTAAACCACTACACTGGGTTTTGGGGGGGTGGTTTTCGGTCCCCGGTACCCGTAAGGGGGTTAGCGTCATCGGTGTACTTCATGAGGTACCCTCCCTGACAAATTTCCATATGTAACTGCGTAAGCTTTTCCTCCTTTTGACACCTTTCAAACCTACCTACTCTCAATTTCCTCTCCAACGCTGGATGACCTCGTAGGTCCCAGCGCTCGGCCTTTGGCCTAAACTCTATTTTTCACCGCACTGCGGGCACCGTGCCCTTCTAATTCGACTTGAGAGAGAGAGAGAGAGAGAGAGAGAGAGAGAGCCCCTTTTGTAATAGCGAGCCACGATGGAGAGGAGCATCCCAGATGAAAGGAGGCCCTCATCATCTCGCCGAGGAATCAAAGAGAGCTCCTCGAAGACGGCAATTTCCTTGTTCGAGGACGACGCTTATGGCCGTAAACGGAGCCTCAGTTCGCCCAGATTTATCTCGATTGTTAAGCGAGCTATGTCATGTAGACGAACTTCGGATCTAAGAGTTTCTCTCTCTCTCTCTCTCTCCTCTCTCTCTCTCTCTCTCTCTCCTCCTCTTTTGTGGTTTGTTTGTTTGTCTCACTTTTCAAGGCTTTTTCCCTATCAGGATCATGGCATCCCTTCCGTCTGGATTTTCTTTTTGTTGGAGTAGTTTAATTTTTTAATCCTCCTCGTCTGTTTTCCCCTCCTCTTCCTTTTCCTCTTCCTCTCTATCCTCTTCATTTTCCCCTTCCTAACCAACCCCCCACCAATCCTCTGTTCATGTGCGTAATCTTCCCTATTCCCCTCACCGCCACGACCTGACTCCATCATCTTTTCCTCTCTTTTTTTTACCATCGATTTCTCTTGATTTCCTATATCTCCTGTCATTTTTCGTTCCACTGTTGCACTTTTTCGGAGATCCATCTCCTCCACCCCCCCCCTCCCTCCACCCCCTAGCTCCTCCTCCTCCTCCTTCCTCCTCCCCTCCTCCACCTCCACCTCCACCAGCAAAGCTCATCATCTCCCGCTGTGTCAGCCTTTCCGCTTAAAGGCATCATCTATCCATCCTGGGGGTTCTTGGAACCACAAACCCTCCCCCCACCCCTTCGTTCTCCCCTCCTCCCATCCACAGTTAGCCTTCCTCCCTCCCTTCCTCCCTCCATCCCAGCATCCTCCATTCTTTTCCGCCCTCCACAATCATTATTGGACGACTTGCGTTGCTATGATTGGACGCTGAAGTCCTATATCGATTCAGAATATTTTTTTTTTATTGTTGATGATGCAATTATTTTTGATGCTGCGTTTAATATTGTAAGCTTGTTAAAGATGGCTCAGAGATAGAAAATAAAATTATATATATATTATATATTATTATTATTATTAAATTATTATTATATATATATATATATATATATATATATATATATATACACATAGCTAGTTGACGGAGGCCTACCTGGGAAAAACCAAAGCCACAGAAGTTCTTAGGTTCCAAATTTTTTTATGTGAATTTCTTAGGTCAATTGGTAACGCCCTGGCCTGTCATTCGGGAGACAAGGTTCGTATATGATGGAAGTCAGAAATTTATTTATATATATATATATATATATATATATATATATATATATATATATATTTTATATATATATATATATATATATATATATATATTTTATATAATCACAAAATATTAAGCAATTTTCCGCAACAGGGTTGGCTCCAGTGAAAAGACAAGGCAGTGGTCACTGCTGCAATCCTGCTGAAACTGATGAATCGTCAGGGAACCTTCTGTGCTAAGTCATTTCCATTCTACTTAGCCATTCATTCATTTACACAGAAGACTCACCAGCAGTGCATCGAACGCCTATTCAATAATATATTCAGAGCTTCCTAGTTGCATACCACTTTTCCTTCCTCCTAAAACTTCCGGATTGTTCATGGTATCGTTTTTATTTGTTCCATTTGAGCAAAGCATTCAAAATACTCTGAGCTTTCCTTCAAACTTTTCTATAGTAGATTCACATCAAGCGTGCATCTGATGTCTTGGCCAGACCCTTACAACGCTCGGCTGGAAACCCTCAGTCTCTCTCGAGAGTTCACATAGGCAGGATGTATGTTCCACCTCTCCTGAGGGATACTTTTGAAAGCCGTATCCCTCAGGAGAGATGGAACATACTTCCTGCCTTTGTAAACGTTCTCGAGAGACTGAGAGTTCCCAGCCCAGTGACTAGCTTATCAACAGCCAATCAGGAGCGTCGTAAGGGACTGGCCTAGACATCAGATGCACGCTTGATGTGAATCTACTATAACCTTTATACGACTTCTACATACTTTTGTCCAAATTTTTTCAGCATTTCATTTCTTTTTATGCCACATTTTTATCCAACATATACGACGAGAGCAGTTCATTTAAGCAATGCTAACCCTTTTTCTCTTGTTAACATTTCAAGCATCAACACTAATCTTCGATTTACTCTACCTCCTAGTTCCTCATTGGAAGAGTTGGTTGCATACCCGCCTATCACTTTGGTAGCCCAGGTTCGCTCCCCGCTTCTGCCAATGAGGAACCAGAGGAATTAATTTCTGGTGATTAGAAATTCATTTCTCGATATAATGTGTTTCGGATCCTACAATAAGCTGTAGGTCCCGTTGCTGTGTAACCAATTGGTTCTTAGCCACGTAAGAAAATCTAATGCTTGGGGCCAGCCGTAGGAGAACTGTTAATCAGCTCAGCGGTCTGCTTAACTAAATGCTTAACTTTTATTCTACCTCTTTTCATATTCTTATTTCCATCTAACTTTCCACCATCTCTTAACAGTTGTTTCATAGTGCAGCTGCGAGGGTTTCCTCCTGTTACACCTTTTAAACCTTACTGTCAAATTCCGTTTCAGTGGTGAATGATCTCATAATTCCCAGTGCTTGGCCTTTGGCCTAAATTCTGTACTCAATTAATTCAATTAATTTATCTTCTATAAAAAAAAGAAGTTAAATTAACAACCCTTTCATACATTCCATTCCAGCTTCTGCAGACATTCCAAGTCTCCTTGCCAGACATTTGCAAACACCCTGCTTTCTTCTGTGTTCCACCTGTATATTCTGTGACTCACCTCTTATCTTATATCCCATCATCCGTTATTTGGACTTTCAGATACCTATGAAATACTCATCATAAGTGCTACCCTCCCGATTATATGCTCGTATTATTATTACTATTATTATTATTATTATTATTATTATTATTCAGCAGAACAAGCCCACAGGTGCCATTGCCTTGAAATACAAGCTTCCAAAAAATATGGCGTTTATTAGGAAGAACTAAGAGGAAGTAAAGCGAAATGCAGAAAGAAGAGATACCACTTATTAAAAACATTGATTGATAAATAGATAAATAGATAAAAAATGTATCAAATTGCAAGAAGAACAGTATTAGGGAAGCAATGCATTGCATTTTAGATTAAACTTCTAAAGTTCCAATTGCACGACATCCTCTGGAAAGGCTGTTCCAGAGTCCAGAAGTGTGAGGAATAAAGGACCTCTGGAACTGGAAAACTCGACAGCGACGCACATTGACACCATATTGGTGTAGCCGTTCAGCGAATCTAGTTACTCTCGTATGGATGCTTTTGTTAAATGGGGTAAGCAAGGCGAGCGGGAAGTAAAAAACGCGTTGTTTGATGTCAAAGGGACAAGGCTGACGTGACTCCATTGAAGTTTCTAAGACTTCCGGGAAAAATTATATTTTTTTATATGAAAAGCGTCCGACGAGCACCGGGCTCAACACGAATTCCAAGGACGTTTCGTAATCTGATTTGCTTACAGTTATTAATTTCGGAATCTACTCCAGTCCTATTCCCACGTATCGAGAAAGAAAACTTACAGTTTTATTGAATAACTCGGTTCTAAGGCCCATATATACGTTTCCGCGTTTGCTTGGTGTATATTGAGTTTGCCTCTTTGACATACGAGTTTATCTTTGCATTAACACCAATTTGTCCAAGAGGTATTATTAGATCCGCCTTGCCAGGGACCGTATATGAGGATGCCAGTGTTTGATGAGATAAGGTGAATTGAATCTCTTACAATATTTTTTTCAAACCCGACTAAGGTTTCTTCATTAGCATATTTTGCATGTCCTTACTTTAATAAGTTAAACTTGATATTTTAGTAATAACCATTTCACTTGGTTGAATGTCAGTGAATGTTTATTCGGGAGTTCAGCGTTCATCAAATTCAAATGACGCCCTTCCATACTTTCAAGTATAATTTTGAGATCTAGTTTTAGAGGAAAGGGATTTCTTTCATAGTAATTATAATCAAAGATGGCCGACGAAATTACCTCCCTTAATGATTATTTAATTTCATAGTAATTATAATCAAAGATTGCCGACGAAATTACCTTCCTTAATGATTTATTTGCCGAATGAGATGAAAGTCATGTAGATGAAAGTCCCGTTTCAAATGGACTACTTTTGCTTAGTCTGTATCGGTCCGATGGATATCCGGAATGCCGAAGTTTATTTGAGTCCTTTCAGAGGAGGAGGAGGAGGCGGTAACGAGACTGCCCCCACAACCCCCCCCCCCCCCCCCCCCCCCCCCCCCGCCCTCGTCAGGAGGATCGATTCATTAGATCCTACGTTAATTGAAAAGGTTTTGATGTCTGTGTTTATGAGGTACAGGGCGATGAAGCTCCCCTTCGTTTTGAGTAATGGGAGATATTTTTCATTTTGCCGCCCTAATGTACGTTTGCCTTGTAATTTAGCTTCCTTGAAGGGTGATGACTCCTGACCTGAAATGCATTTTAGAGAAACGTTTGTCATATTTATTCGTGGATGAGGGTATCCTAAGGATAGCTAGAGCCCACTTCGTGGTGCAATTGCAGCAGCCGTGCAAGATCCAGTGCAACGATTGTCGCTGTTTTCCATTTATGCCCTTACTGACTTTTATATTTCCAATTCAATGTAAATCTCGGCAAGAGCATAATTATGACCGTACATGTATTTGGAATTCATATGTAGAAGGAAAATTATTGTACAGCCTGAGTTTTTTTTTTTTTTTTTTTTTCCAACAACTGAATTAACAATATTCACGTTCCCACCAAAGTCACGCTCCGTACAGCAAACTCTGTGAAACGTGAAGTCCAAATTAGTTTATGTTTATTCGTATAAAAACACACATGACTGCATTGGTGTATGGCGAATGTGACTTTTATGGCGTTATCGATAAACGCGCAGCCGGTATATAAGCATACGTAGATTCATTTGGTAATCAGCAAAGTAACATACTGTTAGTTCGCTTTATTAACTTGAAATCGCAAACATTCTATTCATGCATGTATATTCATTGAGCGCTTAGTTCCTCGTTGGACGAGTGGTTTTCGCGCTCGGCTACCAATCCGGTGTTCCGAAGTTCAGTTCTCGCTTCGGCCAACGCGGAATCAGAGGAATTTATATCTGGTGATAGACATTCATTTCTCTCTATGATATGGTTCGGATCCAACAATAAGCTGTAAGTCCCGTTGCTAGGTGACCAGTTGGTTCCTAGCCACGTAAAAATATCTAATCCTTCGGGCCAGCCATAGGAGAACTGTTAATCAGCTTAGTGGTCTGGTTCAACTAAGATATACTAACTCTATTCATTGAGCGCAAACGTAAGCAACATTTATGACTTGGACCATCGGCGGATGGTCTCTTGTCTGTCCGTTTTTCGTAAGTTGAATCTTTACACAGACCTCTCACGTCCATAATTGATCACCGATCCTCTTTTCTTCCCGAGACCTACCAGATTTGCTAGACAGCAGCACCAATATGCAATAATATGCATCGATGTCGAAATTAAGTATATCTTAGTTTTACCAGACCACTGAGCTGATTAACAGCTCTCCTAGGGCTGGCCCGAAGGATTAGATATTTTTACGTGGCTAGGAACCAACTGGTCACCTAGCAACGGGACATACAGCTTATTGTGGGATCCGAATCACATTATATAGAGAAATTAATTTCTATCGCCAGAAATAAATTCCTCTGATTCCACGTTGGCCGAGCCGAGGATCGAACTTCGGACCACCGGATTGGTAGCCCAGCGCGAAAACCACTCGTCTAACGCGGAACTGCCTCGATGTCGAACTTCAGAGTTACAAGAGTCCTTTAATCCTAACCTCACACCGTTTGGTTAGGTTAGGTTAGTTTTGGCACTTGGGTAATTTGGGTGTGGGAAAGATTCTATGGTTAGTTCTTAAGATTTTTAAGGTCTCCATACTTGGTTACAGTTCGGGAATATATGCGACCAGATCGAGCAATGCTTGTTGCGTGAAAATGGCCGCTTGACCCCGATGCTGACAGTTCCGTGGTAATACGAAAAGAAAATGTGGATAAAGGCTCCGGTAATAGTGTTTCAATACCGCTATTACTGTGCCACTTTTATGGCTGAGTTACTGCTATTACTACGTCTGCCTCTTAGCTGCCACTCCTACTGCTGCTGCCATGGCTGACCTTGTTACTAATACTGGTTCTAGTAGCGTGGCACGATAATAATAATAAATACTAATAATAATAATGAAAGTACCGACTGATATGAGAGCCTAATGGTATATATTTCGTTTTTATAGTTACGATCACTGTGACAAAAAAAAAAATCCTCAACTTGTCCATTGTCTTTTTTCATTCAAAATGACTTTTAGACTTTGCAGAACTCCACTATCCATTTTAGTCTCGCGAGACCCTTAATGTATTCGTTCGTCGTTACGTACGAGTTTACGGAGATCGCCACTCCAAGTTATTGACGCTCAGTGATATCAGGGGAGGCTTCGTATATACCTTCCGGTAACAGACAAAGTTTTCCAACTCGGATCGTGAAGATCATGTTAAATTGCCATGTTTGAGGGTGGGGTTTTTTAGGGGTGGGAGGGTGGGGTGGGGGGGATACAGTACAAACAAAATCTGAGAAACATTCGCTAACTAAAAGAACGATTGTGGCCGATAGTGTGGGTCCAAACACTGATCAACACCACTGTCTTCGATGTAGTTTCCAATTGCATGCAAAAATGCAAAGACAATATGAAGCTCTCCCTGGCGAAACAAAATTCCTATTATCTCGAGATTGCAGTTGCAATGCTTTGTTGTACAACTGTGAATCCAGTGAAATAATGGTTTTACCATCCGGGGTATGTTGAGTAGAAATTAAAGTTGGGGAGGAGATTGCTCCAATCAGTGGGGAATGGTGGGGGAGGGGGTAGTAAAGAGGAAATCCACAGAAGACAGTGATTGGTAGAGCTTCAGTGAGTTATATGCTGCCCAAGTTCGCGTTACGTGTCTGTAGTGTTTTTGTGAAGAACCATAGACAGTCCCATTTTTTGTGAGCTCTGTATCAACGTATCACATTGGAACAATGGTTAGGTATAATTAGACATACTTGGCTTATAATTCTTTTTTCATCTTAAACAAAGTCTTATTTCCCGTTCTTCAATAGGGTGGTACATAGATACACATCGTATCTACGAGCTTTTACTGAAGAAAAAAGAATGATTGTCGTTGTGCAATTTTAAGTCAGAAATCGACTGATTGGGTTAATTATGACATTGAACTTTATCCTTACGTTGAAGTTTCCTTTACGTTCTCCCTTTCCATTTAGATTTCCTCTGCGTTTCTTCCGTCCCTTTCCTTTGCTTTCTACTTTCTCTCAGTTCCTCTCCTTTCATTTGTTTACTGCCCATTCGCTCCTATCATTCTTCTGTTCATTTACCTCGCCTTCCCTCCCACTATAAGTGACAGGGCCCCTTCTAATGTCAGGACCTCATAAAGAGCGTTTTCATCGACGTCCCATTCAATAACAGGAGATGATCCCTAAGGGGCTCTTGGCGCACCTGACAAAAGGACTCTCCCCTTCCAAGAAGATCACGGTTGCCCTAGGACTTCCCGGCAAGGATATCATGCTTGCCCTAGGACTTGCGCGTTTCATATTTTTTTCCTGTCATCTGCCATGACGTATAATAAGGTAAACAGATATTCCATTCCTAACTAATAAGGATATGATATCATTCCATTTCCTTAAGAAGAAGAAAAAAAAGAAGCGGCGGAGGAGGAGGAGGAGGAGGAGAGAGAGAGAGAGAGAGAGAGAGAGAGAGAGAGAGAGAGCAAAACGGATATAATATCATTCCATTTCCTTAAGAAGAAAAATATGAAAAAGAAGGAGAGTAGGAAGAGAGAGAGAGAGAGAGAAAAACGGGTGTGATATCATTCCATTTCCTTAAGAAGAAAAATATGAAAAAGAAGAAGAGGAGAAGGGGGATGAGAGAGAAAAAGAGAGGAAAAAAGGAAAACGGATATGATATCATTCCATTTCCTCAAGAAGAAAATTAAGAAAAAGAAGAGGAGGAGGAGGAGGAGGAGGAGGAGGAGGAGGAGGAGAGAGAGAGAGAGAGAGAGAGAGAGAGAGAGAGAGAGAGAGAGCAAAGCAGGGTTTATTTTTAAATATTAGACTTAAATTTTGAAATGAGAGGTCTGCTCCATCGGTTAGGGTTCATTTTTAAAAGATCTTACACTGTGTAAAAAGGTTATATTTTCCGTTCTAATCTTGTCATCTTTGGAGAATTAGCTAGAGAGATATTAAGATGGATTGCTAACAGCAAATCAAGAGGAGCTCTCTGTAGATTTGTATCACTCTGAAATGAAATTAAACTGCAGTTGAAGTTTTCTTAATCGGTTATATACTCTCTCTCTCTCTCTCTCTCTCTCTCTCTCTCTCTCTCTCTCTCTCTCTTTCGTATAGTAACCTACTGAACCGAATGTTTTTTGGAAATGATTATTACATTACGGTTTTTTTTCTTCGTATACGTTTTGATTTAATTTTATTGCTTAGTTCCCCATCTCTCTTCAGTACATTCCTAATCATCCTTTTTTTTTTATACCGCATTTCCTTCCCTTTCTTGATACAGGTTTTTCTGTTATCTTTCTAGTTTTCTTTCCTTTTCATTGCCGCCTCTTCCTCTTCAAGCTCTTAACGTCTCTCCCAGTTCTTTTTATTGCCTCTCCTTCTCCTTCCCATACATTCCAATCTCTTTAATAATTTGTCATTTTCCCTTCAGTTCCTTTCCTTACCATCCCTTCCCTTCACCCTTACCCCCCTCCGTAGGGGGGTCATGCCGTCAGTGCACCTCATGCGGTGCACCATAGGCATTACTTGAGGTTCTTTGCAGCGTCCCTTCAGCCCTCAGCTGCACCCTCTTTTACATTCCTTTTACTGTACCTCCGTTCATATTCTTTTCTCGTTCTTCCTTTCCATCCTCTCTTAACACTTGCATCATAGTGCAACTGCTTTGAGGTTTTCCTCCTGTTACACCTTTCAAACCTCTTTACTGTCAATTTCCCTTTCAACGCTGAATGACCTCATAGGTCCCAGAGCTTGGCCTTAGGCCGAAGTCCCATATTCCCCTCCCCATCCCTTGCACTTATGTGGGTAAAGCACATCTAACATAAGGAACTCGTATTAAGACCAGTGTCATCAGCGTCTTGTGCAGTAATAGGAGGTAATCCTTTAGGACCCCCGGAAAGACCTCACGAAGGATCCGCAAAGTCGAAGGTCCTTCCTCTCCTTATAAGTCCCCGGGCTCATTTTCTCTCATCTCTTCTTTCGTTCAATTGGTAAACATCCCATTTTTTCCTTCCTTTCGCAGGATACAATTTTCACCCAATTTCTTTCTCGGAAGGACTCCTTTTTTTTTTTTCTTTTCATTTTCTTTTCAGATGCTACTGCACTCTCTCTCTCTCTCTCTCTCTCTCTCTCTCTCTCTCTCTCTCTCTCTCTCTCTCTCTCTTGTGAGGACTCCAGTTTTATCTTTTCATTCTCTTTCAGTTACTGCTTCGATCTCTCTCTCTCTCTCTCTCTCTCTCTCTCTCTCTCTCTCTCTCTCTCTCTCTCTCTTGTGAGGACTCCTGCTTTATCTTTCATTTTCTTTCAGATGCTACTACGCTCTCTCTCTCTCTCTCTCTCTCTTTTCTCCCTTTTGTGAGAACTCCTGCTTTATCTTTTATTATCTTTCAGATACCTCTCTCTCTCTCTCTCTCTCTCTCTGTCTGTCTCTCTCTGTCTGTCTGTCTCTCTCTCTCTCTGTCTCTCTCTCTGTCTCTCTCTCTCTCTTTTAAGGACGACTGTTTTATCTTTTCATTTTCTTTTAGATGCTACTACTCTCTCTCTCTCTCTCTCTCTCTCTCTCTCTCTCTCTCTCTCTCTTTCATACCGAAGTTTTGGAATATTCTTTTCTTGTGGGTTTTCTCTTGAATGTCGCAGCCTTTCTACCTCTAAGATGAAGCACTCTGTCGCTGCCTTGTTGGTTAGGCCTAGCTGAAAATGACTAATTTTATACAAGCTTTATTTATTCTTATAATTTTTAATATTATGAATATGATATTTTTTACTTCTTCAGCATCAATGTGGATATTTGCTGATTATCCTTTTTTTTTATCAGGTTATCTCGTGTATAGATTGTGGGTATTGTCTTTACTTTGTATATTCCATGTATATTGCCTTGAGTCGAAATTAGACGTCATTATTATTATTATTATTTTTTTTTTATTTTTTTTTTTTTGCTCTATCACAGTCCTGCAATTCGACTGGGTGATATTTATAGTGTTAGGTTCCGGGTTGCATCCTGCCTCCTTAGGAGTCCATCACTTTTCTTACTATGTGCGCCGTTTCTAGGATCACACTCTTCTGCATGAGTCCTGGAGCTACTTCAGCCTCTAGTTTTTCTAGATTCCTTTTCAAGGATCTTGGGATGGTGCCTAGTGCTCCTATGATTATGGGTACGATTTCCACTGGCATATCCCATATCCTTCTTTTTTCTATTTTCAGATCTTGATACTTATCCATTTTTTCCCTCTC
This sequence comes from Macrobrachium nipponense, assembly GCF_015104395.2. NCBI lineage: Eukaryota > Metazoa > Arthropoda > Malacostraca > Decapoda > Palaemonidae > Macrobrachium > Macrobrachium nipponense. Next base: position 17,064,503 of record NC_061088.1, on the reverse strand, counting down.
TTTTTCTTCAACTCTGGTGTCCCATGGTATTGCGACATCAATGAGTGATACTTTCTTCTTGACTTTGTCAATCAACGTCACGTCTGTTCTGTTTGCACGTATCACCCTATCCGTCCTGATGCCATAGTCCCAGAGTATCTTTGCCTGATCGTTTTCTATCACTCCCTCAGGTTGGTGTTCGTACCACTTATTACTGCAAGGTAGCTGATGTTTCTTGCACAGGCTCCAGTGGAGGGCTTTTGCCACTGAACCATGCCTCTTTTTGTACTGGTTCTGTGCAAGTGCCGGGCATTCGCTTGCTATGTGGTTTATGGATTCATTTTTCGTATTGCACTTCCTACATATGGGAGAGATGTTATTTCCGTCTATCGTTATTATTATTATTATTATTATTATTATTATTATTATTATTATTATTATTATTATTATTATGTTCTACCTTACTTCTGTCATTTTCACTGTTCTTCGGCCCAGGGCTGGAAAAAGGTAACAGGTTGTCTTTGTAAGGTCTTTGCACTTTAATAAAAAGTTGAGCTGACTTGGATGGTTACATAGAGAATAAGAATTTGAACTGACTGGGATGGTTACATAGAGCAGATTTTGACCAGGATGTTCATGAATCTGGACTTGAAAATTAATCAGCAGATGTTTGTGAAATAAAAAATGTTGGAAAGTGAGCTTCAGATAAAAAAAAACTAATAAAAAATGAAGTCTCGAATTTCTCTTTTTAGCTTATATATGTCTATCCTCATAACTTGAAATACTTCGGCTATAAAGTTTGTTAGGTCTGTTGTAGTAGTATTCAAGTCGTTCAAACTCAAATAATTACCTGGAGAGGCTTGATTTTTTTTTTTGAGGGTGCGAAGGAGGCGAAAAGCGTTAGTATGAGTTTGGACACGAATATTAGCCTGTTATTGCGAAAGTTCTGTTGATTACTTATCGTGGTTCAGACATTATTAACTTCCGCTTTATTCCTCAAGTTAATAATGTAAGTTGTTTGTTATGGTTGGCGCTTATTTTTCGGGCTAAATATAATCTACGGACGCCCACACACGTCCCTTATTGTCTGTTGGGATCTATCCTAGATAGTGACCTCCGTATGGGGGTAGTGCCGTCAGTGGACTTCCTGCGGTGCACTGTAGTCATTACTTAAGGTTCTTTGCAACGTGCCTTCGGCCCCCAGCTGCAACCACTTTCGTTCCTTTTACTGTACCTCTTTTCATATTCTCTTTCTTCATCTTACTTTCCTCAATCCTCTTCTAACACTTGATTCATTGCGCAGCTGCTTTGAGGTTTTCCTCCTGTTAACACCTTTCAACCTTTTTTTACTGCCAGTTTCCATTTTGGCGCTGAATGACCTCGTAGGTCGCAGTACTTGGCCTTTGGCCTAAATTCTATATTCAGCTCAACTCGGCCCTAGGCAGTGACCCCCAACAGAGTTCTGGGGTGGGGGGGAAGTCGTTATCTAGGACTAATATTTCTTGGGGTCGTTATCTTTATGATATTGACAGTCTTTTGTTTAAGTTTTCACGGACATCCCCAACGACCTTGTAGCGCCTCAGTGGCATGGTTGGTATGGTCTTGGCCTGCCACCTCGGTGGCCGCGAGTTCGATTCTCGGGCATTCCACTGAGGGGTCAGATATGTATATTTCTAGTGATTCTAGAAGTTCACTCTCGACGTGGGTCGGAAGTCACGCAAAGCCGTTGGTCCCGTTGCTGAAGAACCACTGGTTCCGTGCAACGTAAAAACACAATACGAACGAACGAACCAACGGGCTTGTACTAAACACGCCGCAAAGGTGCATACATTCCGGGTTAATATCCGCGGGGGTCACCCTGTTGCAAGTTTCCGTAATTATTTTTTTATTTATTTAACTTTTAAAACCCAAGAGCATTATTCCAGCTTTCTTTTATCCTCTTTTATCCATTCTTCTGGTTGGTAAGGGGAAAGGGGGGAGGGGGATCATTTTCAGGTTTCACGCTATTGTCTTTAAATACTGAATCTTCATCTTTAAATGAGCAGTGTTGGTTAAGGCATCGACGCAGAATTTTATTGGAATTAGAAAGGATTCTTAATATTCATTATTCCAATGATTCCATCCAAATTCATAAAGGAGCGGATATCTTTTATATTATTGCTGAATAGGAAAGGAATATTGAAATTATTCCTCTTGTAGTAATAACTTAAAGTTTTCTTATCAACTGTGTGAATTGCGTTTGCATACATGCATGCGTAATGAAGATTGAGTATGACCTGTTTGATACGATGAGTATATATATATATATATATATATATATATATATATATATATATATATATATATATATATATATATATATATATATACGTATATATGTATATATATATAATATATATATATATATATATATATATATATATATATATATATATAGTGTGTTTGTTTGGGGGGGGTCGAGTAAGGCAGTTCCCCTGCTGTTAAAAATAATTGAACAGCGCTTGAAGCTAATGTTCCTTCTTCGGATTTAAAGGAAATGTTGGAGCGAAATTTTTAAAATGTTAGGAAACAGTCGAGTTAATCATCATTGTTTTTATTGACATTCGTTTGTCGGCTACATCATCATCATCATCATCTTCATCATTATCATTATCATTTATTACAAACGCATAAAAAAAGTTTGTGGTTTCCATGTAAAAACAAGTGAAAAATGGGCCGAAGTTTCTTCGGCTCAGTCGAGTTCTCTGTACAGCGAATAATGCTGTTTGAAACTCTATGCCGCGGGCCGTGATACATTCAGCCAGGCCCCGATGGTGGCCTGTGTTGTTGGCACCTATAGCGGTACCAGACGCACGATCATGACTAACTTTAACCTTAAATAATTTTTTTAAAATTACCGATTCTAGAGGGCTGCAATTTGGTAGTTTTTTAAGCTCTGAGGGCGGATAGAAAAAGTGCGGACGGACAGACAAATGGCCGTCTCAATAATTTTCGTTTACAGGAAACTAATAAGAAGGTAAAATAATTAAGAAAAATTCGTTCAAATACAGGACGACTTTTCCCAGCATATGAGTGCGCTTTTTAGCTCAAATGAAAACTTTCTTTGAAAAGCCACTGGTAAAAAAAACTCGGTTAATTCAGAGTGGAAAAAAAAAGAGAGAAATATCTCGGGTAAATCTAAAGACGAATGAAGGTTTTAGGAGATGAAAGAGTCCAAAGGGAACATGAAAATTAATTTAGGTGGTTACCTGGATTAGGGTTTGTGTGCTCCCCCCTTTTTTTTAATTATGCCTTTTTAGTAATTTTTTTTGGGGGTTAAACTTAAGCTTTAAGAGAGCGACTTTATATGATTAATAACCAGGAATAAATGGTATATTCTTATTTTATTACATTTTCCTTTGAAAATCTTCCACCCCCAACCATTGAAATATTTTTATTGCGAAAATGCATCACAGTAATACGAATGCTCAGCAGAGAAATAAAACCCACAATTGTGTATTTGCAATACAGCAGCCGGTGTCAAAAATGCCACAGTTGGGAGCCGTCGGCATCTGTAAATGATACGCCTGGGAGCTTTCAAGACCTGTGAATTATACAGGAGGGAGCTTTTGAGAGCCGGGCCTGTGGTAGCTCTCGAAAGGTCTAGAGAGCTCCCAGCTGTGGAATATTTTAGATCAGGCTTTTACGCTATATCTTCATAATACTGTCTGCCATTTCTCCATTACTGGAAATCACGTCTTTATAAGCTACTGTATTATTAAGGGCATTGCTTTGGATCATTTCATTTGCCATGAACTTTAAGAGCTATAAGATGTCATAAGCATCTTTCATTCAAGAATAGACAAAGGAGTGTCAGAGATTCCAACACACAGTACTAATGCAGTTTGTAAATGAGATGGAACTCTCCAGTCAAAATAATTCCGACCATTATTCTCTCTCTCTCTCTCTCTCTCTCTCTCTCTCTCTCTCTCTCTCTCTCTCTCTTGGAAGGGACACGAAATTCTTCAGCCTTGATCATTTCCACCATTACTCTCTCTCTCTCTCTCTCTCTCTCTCTCTCTCTCTCTCTCTGGAAAGGACATGAAATTCTTCAGCCTTGATCATTTCAACTATTACTCTCTCTCTCTCTCTCTCTCTCTCTCTCTCTCTCTCTCTCTCTCTCTCTCTTGGGAAGGGACATGAAATTCTTCAGCCAAGATCATTTCAACCATTACTCTCTCTCTCTCTCTCTCTCTCTCTCTCTCTCTCTCTCTCTCTCTCTCTCTGCGTCTGACTTTAATTTATCCCTTATTTATATTTTACCATGTTATAGTTACAGTCTGTTATACGTTTTCTTATTTGCAAGTTAATTATGGTGTTCTGTGATTAAAAGAACAAAATGAAGAATTACCATTCGGAACAGCGGTTTCGTATTTCTCTTGGTCAGTCCAGACCTTTTTTTAAACGTTTGTCGAAATATTTTGCTTCTGCTTTTTTTAAAGTTTTTTTTTTCTTTGCAAAAACTGCTTTGCTTTTTCTATCCTATCCGTTCTTGAATTTTTTCTTATCTAAATTTTTTCTGCACTTTTCCTTTCTGATTTTTCCAAATATTTTGTGTCGTGATCCTTCCGCACGTTTTAGTTCTGTGAAAGAAAACTACTGATATGGCTATTTGTCTGTCCGTCCGCACTTTTTCTGTCCGCCCCTTAAAACTACTGAGGCTGCAGATCGGTATGTTGATCATCCACCGTCCAATCATCAAGCATACGAAATTGCAGCCCACTAGCCTCAGTAGTTTTTATTTTATCTAAGGTTAAAGTTAGCCATGATCGTCAGTCTGCCACAGCTATAATTGCTACCACCGGACCATAGCTAAAAGTTTCGCGGGTCGTGGCTGAGAATTTCATACAGAATTATACCCTGCGGTACAGTTTTTACTTGTTTCTGCTTATATCAAAATTGTGAGTCATGGGCCTTTCAAACACTTTTTTTTCTGAACGTTTCTTTTCATTCCCTCAGACTGGCTTCGTTTAGATCCTCAAATGTCTCTCTTTGGTAACCAATCGGTCTACCGATTCAGGATTCAGTAGTCGTGAGTTCGACTCCCTGCTCTGGCAACGTTGAATCAGAGGAATTTATTTCTGGTGATTAAAAATTCATTTCTCGATATGATGTGATTCGAATCCTACAATAAGCTGTAGGCCCCGTTGCTAGGTAACCAATTGGTTCCCTAGCCATGTAAAACTATCTAATCCTTCGGGCCAGCCCTAGGAGAGCTGCCGTTATTCTAAACATTTTATACCTGAAAGTCTCTTTCCGTATAAGAGGTGGTAACCTATGAAATAGTTTTAGAACTTCTTGAATTTTAACTTTGTGTGTAAAGTTCTGTTCACGGTTTCAGTCAGGCATTATATTTTACCTCCCTAACTTTTTTTTATAGAAAACTATGACGGTACTCAGTCAGCATAATTTTATACGTACGTACACACACACACACACACACACACAAACTTACATACATACATACTACATACATACATACATACATACATACATGTATATGCTTAAAAAATCACAGTAGATACACGTGACTTCATATATATACACACACACACACACACACACACACACACACACATATATATATATATATATATATATATATATATTTATATATATATATATATATATATATATATATATATATATATATATATATATATATATATATATATATATATTAAATAAATGAAATTTAAGGCAACAGTGTTATAATGCTTTCATTCAGCCCACTATTTAACTGAGAAGTTGTTAGTTGGCTTAGTGTTTAATTATTATATCTATATATATATATATATATAATAGTAATAATATATATATATATATATTATAGAATATTTCATATTTATTTCTATATATGTATATAATATATTATATATATATTCTATATATATATATATATATGTGTGTGTGTGTGTGTGTGTATACATACATACATACATGTACGTATATGTGTATCCCTTTGTGTATGATTGTTCTCGTAACGAGCAGTCCTTTGAATGATAGATGAATGAAAAATGACCTGCCGCTGTCAGTGAGTTAGATTGCAGCTGTAAATAGCATTCTTGTTTATTTCAGGTCACGCGTTGCAGAGACATCCGCTGCAATTGAAACGTTGCCATTGCTCAGATATTCTTGGCATGGCATATGTTTAACATAGACGCATGCACTGCAAATAGTGCCAAGGCGTTTGTTCTATTTCCAAAATAGTTTGAACTTCAGTTTTACCTTTGATATTAGAACTTCTTGTTAGAACTTCATTTTAACCTTCGTTGTTGTGTTAAAGAGCGTGATCCGACCTCCAGTATACTCAAGGCGCGTGCTAAAATCTTCGGCCAAATAGAACATTGTTACACCAACGAAAATTAAGATAAATCTTCTCTCTTATATTAGTTTTTTTATTAGAAATTATTGTACTGTACTGTTTAATATACGCATTATTTATATTTTATGTTTTCATTCTAATAAATAAATTATAAATATCCTATCCTATAATTCCTGTATCTTTAACTGAAGTCGAAACACATTTTTTCAGCCCTTTTTAGGCTTTCCTAGCCCTCAAACAACAACAACAACGAAGTAGTTGGTAGGCTTACTCCTTGAGTACGCAAAAAAAGTCTTTCTTGCAGGTTTTGTAAAGTAGACTTTAACTGCAAACGTTCTTTTTCGGTTATTGCCCACAAAATATGTCTTTCTAAGACCTAATAATCTTTTGCTGCAAAAGTATAACCTCTATTTTAAAGGCTAAATTGAATTTGAAATTCTTTGCTATTAATTTGTAATAACCTTTGAATAAATTGAAATAATCCGTGGTGAAATACATCGGTTTGTCGGCCACATGTCTCTCCTCTTGTTGCAAACATTGCACCCACTTTATAGATTGCCATGACTTTTGATTAAGCACCTTCGTGTTGTTTACATTTGGGAGGTTACGATTACCTTGCCTTTAAGCATTATTATTATTATTTTTTTTTTTTCAATCACAGTCCTCCAATTCGACTGGGTGGTATTTATAGTGTGGGGTTCCGGGTTGCATCCTGCCTCCTTAGGAGCCCATCACTTTTCTTACTATGTGTGGCGTTTCTAGGATCACACTCTTCTGCATGAGTCCTGGAGCTACTTCAGCCTCTAGTTTTTCTAGATTCCTTTTCACGTATCTTGGAATCGTGCCTAGTGTTCCTATGATTATGGGTACAATTTTCACTGCCATATCCCATATCCTTCTTATTTCTATTTTCAGGTCTTGATACTTATCCATTTTTTCCCTCTCTTTCTCTTCAACTCTGGTGTCCCATGGTATTGCCACATCAATGAGTGATACTTTCTTCTTGATTTTATCAATCAATGTCACGTCTGGTCTATTTGTACGTATCAACCTATCTGTTTTGATACCATAGTCCCAGAGGATCTTTGCCTGATCGTTTTCTATCACTCCTTCAGGTTGGTGCTCGTACCACAGTTATGTAAGTGTGCATATATTTAAATTTAAATATATGTACATTTACATAACTGTGGATTTGCTTCTACATTCAAAGACTCCTGCTACTATGAGTATTTTTTAATTATTATGATTATTATTATTGTTATTGGAGAAACAAATCCACAGTTATGTAAATGTACATATATTTAAATTTAAAATATTTAAATTTAAATTTATGTACATTTACATAACTGTGGATTTGTTTCTCCATTTGAAGACTCGCGCTGCTACTACTACTACTACTACTACTACTATTATTATTATTATTATTATTATTATTATTATTATTATTATTATTATTATATTATTATTGCTAATACATAAAAGAAAGGCACATTCTTATTGAACACACCAAAAGCCTGCACAGTATAGAATACCCGTCACAGTGAATGCAGTAGTAAAAGCAAAAATAAATTAATTAAGCAAATAAATATTCCAATTAAAAAAAAAAAACAACAAAAAGAAACTGTCATGTTTCAGAGGCTGGAAATACGTCAACTCAGCGATCTGAATATTACAAGTGGGCTCTATAGCCTCTTCAGATGAGAGCGCCATCTTTATTTTGATAAAGCCCAACCTAGCTTGAAAGCTGCGTTGTTGAATTTCTACCGTAGAACAGTTCTCTTTGTATTTTAAATAATACGTATAAATTTTCATCTGTTTATCAGTTTGTTAATTTATCTTTATTGTCTTATAACTAATCCCTCCAATATGTATTTCCTGTTATCTTTTGTAATTTCTTTCAAATGAGTCCGATGTTCTTTCTATATGAATAGAGTTCATCTCTGAATAATAACTGATAATAATAAATAAATAATAATAATAATAATAATAATAAAATAATAATATAATAATAATAAGAATAATCATCCACCTGTCGTTAAGATATATAGTTTTATTATTTTCATTTTTCATTTATTCTATATGCATAAAGGTCGTCTCTAAATTAATAATAATAATAATAATAATAATAATAATAATAATAATAATAATAATAATAATAATAATAATCACCTGTCGTCAAGATATATAGTTTTATATATTTTTCATTTTTCATTGTTTTTCTATATGCATAGGGTTCGTTCTAATAAATAATAATAATAATAATAATAATAATAATAATAATAATAATATAATAACTGTAGAAGATGCTAGAGTTTTATACATTTTCCATTTTTCATTGTTTTCATTGTCAGAGATAGACTTCCTCTAGTCAAATATAGTTTTTATAATTTTATATTTTTTTCCTTTATTCTCATAATCACAAACATACTATCTTTAGTCAAAAGATATTGTTTATATTACTTTATTTCTTTCATTACTCTCATTATCACAAACAGACTATTTTTAGTCAAATAAAGTTTTATATATAATTTTTGTTCTAATTCTCGTTATCACAAACAGACTATTTATATTTAAAATAAAGTTTTTTATATGTAGTTTTTTTTTTCATAATTCACATTATCACAGACTGTTTAGTAAAAGTAAAATTTTTTCTATATAATTTTTTTCGTAATTTTTATTATATCAAACAAACTATTTTTAGTCAAAATAAATTTTTATATATATAAATTTTTCCAAGTCTCATTATCACAGACTATTTTTGTCAAAATTTTAAATTTTATATTTATATATATATATATATATCATAATTTTTATATCTCAAAACAGACATTTTTTATGATAATATATATAATAGATAGAATAGTATATATCTATATATTTATATATATATATATATATCTATATATATATAATATATATATTATATATATACATATATATAAGATATAGTATATATATATATATATTATATATATATGTATGTATTTTTTTTTCTAAGTCTCATTATCATTTTTTCCAGACTAGTGTTTAGTCAAAATAAAAAAATTTTATCTATATATATATTTTCATAATTCTCATTATCACAGACTATTTTTAGTCAAAATAAAGTTTTTTATATGTACATTTTTTTCCATAATTCTCATCACAAACAGACTATTTTTAGTCAAAATAAATTTTTTTATATGTAAATTTTTTTTTCATAATTCTCATTATCACAGACTACCTTTATCTAAATATATGTTTTTATATTTTTTCCCATTTTTTTTATAAAGGAAAACTTCGACGCTGGGGTAATGACGACGGAAGTATGATTAAAGGAGGGTAGTCTCGTTAGTGCTTTCTGCTTCTAACCCTTGGGAGGATCTCGCTTACGCCACTTGCTCCCCCCCCCCACCACCACCACCCCCACCACCAGGTTTTAGGGGTCTATGAGCCTCTGGAGAAGTTTTAAAGGCGAAAGGCAAAAAGGGACTGCGTATCTGAAAGTAAGCTTCCTATTATTATTATTATTATTATTATTATTATTATTATTATTTATGGAAGTAGTAACCTCTTCCCGTGAAACATTGGTTGAAATCTAAGGACTATATCTATGGACCAACTTCCACCCTTATCAAGCTTAATAAGGGTGGAAGTCGGTCCACCGAAATATAGTCATTAGCTTTAAAACCAGAGTGTTTTAATAGGTCTTTTATGCTTGAGACGTATTTTGTTTTAACAGAAGTATTTATTTACACACACACACACACACACACACACACACACACACACACACACATATATATATATATATATATATATAAGATATATATATATATATATATATATATATATACTATATATATATATACATATACATATATCACGTAATCTGACGTGCAACCTCTCATATTTAGTACGTACTGCTGAGGCTCTTCATTCATTTCAAGAAGAGAAGCATTACGCGTATATTAATATTGCATATTTCGTGATGGGGTGGAGTTGGAAGTCGGTCCCCGTTGTTCGTGGTCCCATTCAGAATAACTTTTTATCCCTTATATAATCATTTAAATGAATTTACTTTTTATAGTTTGCTGGAAATGAAGGTTTCCACTCTGCCTTAACCAGGCGACGTATAATCTAGCTAATGCTCAAGTCTGAAAAACGCAAATGTTTATTTCCATCTCGGCTGTTTTACCGTTGAAAAAAGTCAGAGACCGAAGCTCTTTATTTTTTGACTCGAGTCGTTGTTTAATTATGTCTATGTTTTTAGGTGTGTTCGTGCTTATTTTCATTTAAACTTATATGTTTATAGCGCCTTAGTGGCGTTGTTGGTATGGCTTCCCACCTCAGTGGCCGCGAGTTCGATTCTCGGACATTCTATTGAGGAGTCAGAGATGTCTATTTCTGGTGATAGAAGTTCACTCTCGACGTGGTTCGGGAGTCACGCAAAGCCGTTGGTCCCGTTACTGAATAACCACTGGTTCCATGCAACATAAAAACACCATACAAACAAACAAACATACCTTATTTGTTTATTTGTCACTTTTTTATCTTGTGTGTTCGCCTATTGGCGTATTGTCCTGCGAAAGCTTGTTTTTCAAATTTGTTTAAGAATGCATTTCTATACATGTTTTAAGGTAACATTAGCAACACAGAATGCTTTGCATTCTTAGCCAGGTTAACAATAAGACCAGTAAAGTTTCAGTTAGACCATCAAAGGGCTAACATAATTTAGATGTGAATTTATGATATTTTAAGAATAAATCTTAAATGGGATCAAATTTAAAGGTGTAAGGTTTTATCTGCCGAAAGAATTTTTCATTTATCTTAAATACTTTTGGAGATACTAGTATTTGAATAGCGTTACTAACATTGTTAGGATGACTATTCCTGCAGGTAGTATTGAGAAGTATATTATAGATATATATATATATTATAAGATATTTTTATATTATAGATATATATATATATATATTAATAATAATAATTAATAATAATAATAATAATAATTAATAATAAAAATTAGGGTATTAATTTGTTTATTTTTTTATATTATTAAAAATATATATGATATATGTAATATATATATATAATTATATATATCTATAGTAAATAATAATAATAATTAATAATTAATAATAAATAATAATAATATAATAATAATAATAAAGAGATACCTCTTGGTACTTACCTTCTGCCTGTCATTTTCCTGTGGCATTCGCTTATATATAAATATATATATATATATATATATATATATATATATATATATATATATATATATATATATATATATATATATCTATATATAACACGACATTAGCATGTACGTGCCCTCTCCGCGATATATGTATGTATTTAATAATTATGATAATGGAAGTCCCCTATTAAAAAAAAAACAAAAGGGCCACGTTGTTCTTAAACGTAAAAGTTGAAAAGCTGAAAGGTATAAAAAAAATATTTTAAAAGAATCTCTATCCGGACGTGGTTTTAACTTTTTTTTTTTTTTTACTTTCTCTCTCTCTCTCTCTCTCTCTCTCGTTCTCTCTTCTCTCTCTCTCTCTCTCTCCTCTCTCTCTCTCTCTCTCTCTTTTAATCTCCTTTATCTCGCCGTCATTATCATTGCTCAAGGAATTTCCGTGTTGACTCTCTAGCTTGTTGACACTGAGTAACGAGGGGAAGGCGACGTGAAGTGTTTGCTTTGGTTAGGTCTTACTGGTGTTCAAGAGGTTTTGCATAAATTTATTATTATTATTATTATTATTATTATTATTATTATTATTATTATTATTATTATTCAATCGATATCTGACTTTAATGTTTCGACCTCTCATTTATTTTGATCTTATTATTCTGCTAATGTCAATTTGATCCTCTCTCATCTCTCTCTCTCTCTCTCTCATCTTCTCTCTCTCCTCTCTCTCTCTCTCTCTCTCTCTCTCACTGAGGGTGACCTGGGGCACCCGACAAGATGTAAGGTCTGTAAGGTCTCTCTCTCTCTCTCTCTCTCACAAATACACATACTCACATTTATGTATATATATATATATATATATATATATATATATATATATATATAATATGCGTATGTATTATTTCTGTGTGTATATGCGTTCGTGACTCTCTCTCTCTCTCTCTCTCTCTCTCTATACACACACACAAATGCACATACTCACATTTATATATATACTATCCGTGCGTATTTTATGTGCGTGTGTATGTGTTCGTGAATCTCTCTCTCTCTCTCTCTCTCTCTCTCTCTCTCTCCTCTCTCTCTCTCTCTCTCTCTCTTCAAGTAGGTTATTAATGTGGCTAATGATAGAAATCCAACCAGGTAGGTGGTTAGGTGTCGTACTCAAGTCAGTCTTTAATAAAGAACCATAGAGTGGACTGGCTAATTAGATATTCTGGTCGTCAGGCGTGAATCGAGGTGAGCGAGCAGGATGTTGTTACGGATTACATCCTGCACCACTATGTAAACAATATCGTAGGTTGTAAATGCCTCTGTAACGAGTGCACTCGTCCCGTGAAAAATGAATGCTATATTAGAGTCATTTTGCAGCTGCGTCGTGCTTAAAGATAATTTAGCAATTGCGTCGTACTTAAAACTAATTTTGGAATGGCATCGTAATTAAAAGTAATTTAGAAATTGCATCGTACGTGAAATAATTTTGGAATTGCGTACTACTTAAAACTAATTTTGGAATTGCATCGTACTTGAAACTAATTTTGGAATTGCATCTTACGTGAAATAATTTTGGAACTGCATCGTACGTGTAACCTGAATTTTTGGAATGCATCGTACGTGTTAAATAATTTTTGGACTGCAAAGGAAAAAAATTCTACTGAAATAATTTTGTTAATTGCATCTTACGTGAAATAATTTTTGGAATTGCATCGTACGTGAATATTTGGAATTGCATCTTAACGTTAAATAATTTTTAATTGCATCGTTACGTGAAATAATTTTGGAATTGCTCGTAGTTAAATAATTTTGGAATGCATCTTACGTGAAATAATTTTGGTTGGAATTGCCTCGTACGTGGAAATAATTTTGGAATTGCAATCTTACTGAAATAATTTTGGAATTCATCTACTGAAATAATTTTGGAATTGCATCGTTACGTTAAATAATTTTGGAAACTGCAATTTTTCGGTAACGTTAACATAATTTTGGAATTGCATCGTACGTGAAATAATTTTGGAATTGCATCTTACGTGAAATAATTTTGGAATTGCATCGTACGTGAAATAATTTTGGAATTGCATCGTACGTGAAATAATTTTGGAATTGCATCGACGTAAATAAATTTTAATTGCAATCGTAACGTTTTGGAAAATAATTTTGGAATGCCATTCTTACCGTGAAATAATTTTGGAATTTGGCATCGTACGTGAAATAATTTTTGGTAATTTCATCGTACGTGAATAATTTTTTGAATTGAATCTTGACGTGAAATAAATTTTGGAAATTGCATCGTACGTGAAATAATTTTGGAATTGCATCTTACGTGAAATAATTTTGGAATTGCATCGTACGTGAAATAATTTTGGAATTGCATCGTACGTGAAATAATTTTGGAATTGCGTGGTACTTGAAACTAATTTATCAATTGCATCGTGCTTAAAACTAATTTAGCATTTGGATCGTAATTGAAACTAATTTTGGATTTGCATCGAACTTAAAGCTAATTCACCAATTGGTCGTACTTAAAAATAATTTAGGAATTGTATGGCACTTAAAATTAATTTAATAGTGGCATCCTGCTTATAAAACAAGCGAATTTCGAATGCAAGTCTCGAATGAGAGCGCTACCGCGTCGAGGGGGAAAAGATGCAGTGCTAACTTTGGCTTCACTCAAGCAAAGTTAAGCTTCATAAAATTAGATTACCTTCGTCTGCCCATTTGTGTCATTTACCTCGTCCAGCACGAAGGGTTTCGCTCCTAAGGTCCTTTTATAATAATAATAATAAAAAAAACAGGTTTTATTGAAAATAATGGCTATTTCAGCCGCGTTTATTTTGTATAGAAGTTTTCTCTATTCTTCTTATTACTGACTTTTCTTCTATACGCGAATTAACTATTAAAACATCAATTGGGGGATTCATGTCAAATCGTGGTATTGGTCAAATTTAATATACAAAATGCAGTAAGACGAAACAACTATACAAAATAAACACGGCTGAAATAGCCATTATTTTCAACAAAACCTGAATTAATGGAAGCCTTCTTCCAGCATAAACAAAAAAAGTTATTAATATTATTTATATGCAAACCCTTTCAGGTAGAACAGAGGCTGCTTTTCTGACAAGCAGAGGATAACCAGTTCGTGTAAAACAGCGAATATATGAATTATTAAAATGGAAATGGGAATGGATTTGTAGATTGTTTTAAAAGCAAGACACTTGCAGATAAATTCTTGGACAGTTTTAATGGAGCGAAAGACCAAACAAACCGGAAAGACAGCCACAAGCAAATACTACGTCAAGTATTTCAGAAGGGAAGGTATATAGTTAGTTATTCACTTAAATTCTTCATCGATCTAAAACGGATCTCTGTCATGAAAACAATACTCGTCAGTCGAGAAGTGAAATCACAAATATGCCAATAAATACGACGATCGGTTAGAATGGAAGATTCGACATGGCACGGTGCCTTCGTCTTTAAATGAAGCTTATATATTTGAAAGGGAGTGTTTTTTTTTTCTCGTGAGGGTATAGTGTCGTCAGTGCACCACTGTGGGCATTGCTTTGCAGGGTCGTTTCTGCCCCTAGCTGCAACCCCTTTCATTCCTTTCACTGTACCTCCGTAGATATTATCAGTCTTCCATCTTACTTCCCACCCTCTCCTAACAATTGTCTCATACTGCAACAGCGAGATCTTCCACCTGTCACACCTCTAAAAACTAATTAACTCACCGTCTCCCTTTCAGCACTGAATGACCTCATAGATTCAAGCACTCAACCTTTTGGCTTAAATTTAGATTCCGGTACCAATACAAGCTGTTTAAAACAGGATACGTGAAACGGCCTAAATTTTGATCTCAACTAAAATACAAGCCGTTTAAAACAAAATATGTAAAACAGCGCCTCAGTGGCGTGGTCGGTATGGTGTTGGCGTACCACCTCTGTGGCCGCTAGTTCAATTCTCGGGCATTCCACTGAGGGGTGAGAGATGTGTATTTCTGGTGATAAAAGTTAACTCTCGACGTGGTTCGGAAGTCACGTAAAGCCGTTGGTCCCGTTGCTGAATAACCACTTGTTCCATGCAACGTAAAAGCAACATAAAAAAAAAACGTAAAACGGCATCGGCATAAGACATCGACAGCCGAATAGGATGCTATGGGGAATGATTGTACTTGTCCCTATTCCAAGAAAAAATAAAGCCGATCTCACGCTAGCCAGACTTCGCATCGGTGATCAGCTGGCCGGAATCCTCTTACGGGATAATGAGACAGCGGCGTTCCATAATTGTCTCTGGCCTCATCCAGTGGATAGCTCGTCGTCATCCGCGGTAAAGCTGGATGATTGATGCTGGCAGTCTTAAAGCTTTGTGTTTTAGTTATTTCATATTATTCATATATGTGGTCTAGATTATTTAAATGCTTAAATGTTCGTGTGTGCAAAGACACTCTTATATATTCTTTGGAAATGCTTGTATTTCTTCGTTCTAGAAAAAGGAAATTTAGTTATTACGGTATCTATAGATTATATATATATATGATATATATATATATATATATATATATATCTATATATATATATGTATATATGTGTGTGTATATTATTGTTTGTGTGTGTGTGTGTATGTATCTGCATGATATTTGCTATGTAAACACATATAAATTTATATATATATATATATATATATATATATATTATATATATATATATATATATATATCGAGTTCTACACACACCTAAACAGTGTGTTTGTGTGTGTGTGTGCGTGATATGTATGCATGTGTGCGTATGCAGTATGTATTTATATATATGTATATGGACAAATGTATAAGCCATGAAGGAAAAATAAACAACGGAGTTTCTGCAAGATTTTCGACGTTCAACGTCCTTTACTCAGCAGATAAACTGACTTACATGAGGAATTGACAATACAGGAAAGCTCGTATAACTGACAGATAGGGATTATAAGGAGATTAGTACCTAGAATCCGGCACAGCTGGAGAAAGAGTAACCTTTCCAAACAAGCATAAACATGGGTACAATTTTAAAAACAAAAAGATTAAGTCAATCTGTTCAGACACAAGGACAAGACAATTAAAGGATAATATAGGGTGACAGCTATTCAGAACTTTGGTAAACAAAAACTTACTCACAATACATATTCACAATACATATTAAACATACATATACAACAAAGATATCTCTAAGGCAACTAATTTGTATTTAAGTCTGTAATTGTATCTTTGAGGTCATTCTTAAACATGTTACAAATACAAGGGTCTAAATGAAACAGGCCACGACTAAAATTAAAATTACAATGTGAAGTAAGTTTTATTATAGCAGATTCTAAAAGATTTTGTGGTAAGACATCTTTTGACCTTGCAATTACTGAACTACCAATCCAATTTATTCGGTGGTTGTTTTCACTTAAATGAATGAATATTGCATTAGATGTTTGCCCAGTTTTTACAGAATATTTATGCTGGCTTAATCTTACTTCTAAGCCCTCGGTCGACTGTCCGAGATAAAAAGAGGAGCAGTCCATACATGGAATTTGAATATTATGTTGTTGCTTTCCCTGGGTCCATTTTTTATGAACATTCCTTTTAGTGTGTTATTATAGGAAAAATCAAGGTTGACCTTAAAGGCTTTTAACAGGTATTTAATGGTTTCAAATCCGTTAAAATAAGGTAAACTAAGAATGTTCTTAGAATTTCCTTTCTCCGTGTTACTTACACTATAAAACTTTTTGTGGGCTTTATTATAACAAATATCTAATATATGTGAAGGATAACATAAATCTTTCCCTATTTTTCTTATGTATTCAATTTCTTGATCCAAATATTGGGGACTGACAATGCGCAATGCTCGTTAAAACATAGAAGAAAAAATTGATATTTTGATGTTAAGATGGTGGCCTGAATAGAAATGAACATAAGTTAAGTTGTTTGTTGGTTTCCTATAAATACTGAATTTACATTGAAATGGTTTTCTATGCATCAAAACATCTAAGAAAGGGAGGCAATTGTCTTATTCCAATTCTAAAGTAAACTTAATCGATGGTACCAGGTTATTTAATTTAGAGAGTTAATCATTTACATCAATACCAGCAAGTAGAACAGCTAAAATATCATCAACATATCTATACCACTTTACAGGAATATAAATGATATTAGGTAAGTATCGTTTTTCAAAGTGGTATAGATATGCCGGATTCTAGGTACAAATCTCCTTATAATCCCTATCTGTCAGTTATACAAGCTTTCCTGTACTGTCAATTCCTCATGTAAGTCAGTTTATCTGCTGATTAAAGGACATTGACCGACGAAAGATCTTACAGAAACTCCGTTGTTTATTTTTCCTTCGTGGCTTATACCTATATTTATGGATTTATCACGTTCCAAACTTTCGTGATTCAGTTATACATGTATATATACATATATCGAGATACAAATGTCCTTTAATATCTAATTCGCTCTACCTCGGAATTAATATATTTTCATATATGTTCAACCGAAGGGGAATTTATTCAGCGATAATAGAATTGCCGGCCGATGGGCAGGAACCATCAATTCCAGGACTGGCTGTGAGGCCTTAGCCCACCCCCCACCGCAAGAGGATAAAAGTTTATGCTGCCTCCCAACTCAAATACCTGCCGTGCTCAGGAATTTTTAGTTTTGGAGACTGCATCAAACCCACCTCATCCTCGGTAGCGTTTTAGTACTTTTGTCCGCACGTAGTCATTATATAAGTCATATCACATTACCATGATTCATATACATATATCGAGTTACAAATGTCCTTTAATATCTAATTTGCTCAACCTCGGAATTAATATATTTTCATATATGTTTAACCGAAAGGGAATTTATTCAGCGATAATAGAATTGCCGGCCGACGGGCACGAACTATCGACATCTTCAATTCCAGGACTGGCAGTGAAGCCTTAGCCCACCCCGCCATCGCAAGAGGATATAAGTTTATGCTGCCTCCAACTCAGATACCTGCCGTGCTCAGGAATTTTAAGTTTTGGAGACTGCATCTAACCCACCTCATCCTCGGTAGCGTTTTAGTGCTTTTGCGCACACGTAGACATTATATAAGTCATGTCACATTACCGTGATTCATATACATATATCGAGCTACAAATGTCCTTTGATACCTAATTTGCTCTACCTCGAAATTAATATATTTTCATATATGTTTAACTCGAACCATCGACATCTTCAATTCCAGGACTGGCAGTGAAGCCTTAGCCCACCCTGCCACCGCAAGAGGATATAAGTTTGTGCTGCCTCCCAACTCAAATACCTGCTGCACTCAGGTATTTTTAGTTTTGGAGACTGCATTTGAGTTGGGAGGCGGCATAAACTTATATCCTCTTGCGGTGGCGGGGTGGGCTAAGGCTTCACTGCCAGTCCTGGAATTGAAGATGTCGATGGTTCGTGCTCGTCGGCCGGCAATTCTATTATCGCTGAATAAATTCCCCTTCAGTTAAACATATATGAAAATATATTAATTCCGAGATAGAGCGAATTAGATATCAAAGGACATTTGTAGCTCGATATATGTATATGAATCATGGTAATGTGATATGACTTATATAATGACTACGTGCGGGCAAAAGCACTACAATGCTACCGAGGACGAGGTGGGTTTGATGCAGTCTCCAAAACTAAAAATACCTGAGCGCAGCAGGTATTTGAGTTGGAAGGCGGCATAAACTTATATCCTCTTGCGGTGGCGGGGTAGGCTAAGGCTTCACTGCCAGTCCTGGAATTGAAGATGTCGATAGTTTGTGCCCATCGGCCGGCAATTCTATTATCGCTGAATAAATTCCCCTTCGGCTAAACATATATAAAAATATTTTAATTTCGATGTAGAGCGAATTAGATATTAAAGGACATTTGTACCTCGATATATGTATATGAATCACGGTAATGTGATATGACCTATATAATGACTACGTGCGGGCAAAAGCACTACAACGCTACTGAGGACGAGGTGGGTTTGATGCAGTCTCCAAAACTAAAAATACCTGAGCGCGGCAGGTATTTGAGTTGGGAGGTGGCATAAACTTATATCCTCTTTGGTTGGCAGGGTGGGCTAAGGCTTCACTGCCAGTCCTGGAATTGAAGATGTCGATGGTTTGTGCCTGTCGGCCGGCAATTCTATTATCGTTGAATAAATTCCCCTTCGGTTAAACATATATGAAAATATATTAATTCCAAGGTAGAGCGAATTAGATATTAATGGACATTTGTAGCTCTATATATGTATATAAATTACGGTAATGTGATATGACTTATATAATGACTATGTGCGGGCAAAAGCACTAAAACGCTACCGAGTACGAGGTGGGTTTGATGCAGTCTCCAAAACTAAAAATACCTGAGCGCGGCAGGTATTCGAGTTGGGAGGCGGCTTAAACTTATATCCTCTTGCGGTGGCGGGGTGGACTAAGGCTTCACTGCCAGTCCTGGAATTGAAGATGTCGATGGTTCGTGCCCATCGGCCAGCAATTCTATTATCGCTGAATAAATTTGCTTCGGTTAAACATATGAAAATATATTAATTCCGAGGTAGAGCGAATTAGATTGATATGACTTATGTAATGACTGCATGCGGGCAAAAGCACTACAATGCTACCGAGGACAAGGTGGGTTTGATGCATTCTCCAAAACTCAGGTATTTTTAGTTTTGGA
>NC_061088.1:17014289-17034289 GCF_015104395.2 Macrobrachium nipponense | reverse complement strand
GGGGGGTGGGGAGGGGGTGTTACTCACTCTCTATGAAAGATCCTTAGCCTCTTACCAAAGGGAAGGCTAACAGGACCCTCCCACAGTTCCCTCATTTCGGTTATGAGAGCTTGGGCGTCGTTTACCTACGAAACTAAGAACACTTGATGGGTTTTTCGGATCTTATGACTGGAGAGATAGGCTACACAAGTTTTTGCATATTTATTTAGTTATTTTTTGTATAGTTTTACTTGTAAATAAAGTTGAATCGTCTCAGTTATCTTAAATGTTGTTATCTTCTCTTTCTGTAGAGAATGATTAATACTCTCTCTCTCTCTCTCTCTCTCTCTCTCTCTCTCTCTCTCTCTCTCTCTCTCTCATAGAATTAGGATGATTTTAATAGTGAAGTAATTGACAATGCTTAACTTACCGAGTTCGGTCAGAAAGCACATCAACATAATGATAAATCTTGTAGCTAATAATAATATTGTTATCATAACCCGTGATACTAAGAAGGGATTAGTTCTTCTCTCTCTCTCCTCTCTCTCTCTCTCTCTCTCTCTCTCCCATTTTTTAAAGATTTTTAATCATTCTGTGTGTTTGGTTAAAGACATAGCGACGTCTTAATCATCATAATTTACAAGTTATCATCACTTAAATGAATTATTTTTGTTAAGATGGCAACCCCTTTAATTATGATAATTTACAAGTAATAGTTACTTAATTAGAGTATGTGAAAGTTAACTTCACCAAAAGTGTTTCTTTTAAATAATCCTCGAAAGATTCCTTGATATTCATGTTTAATTCAGGTATCAGCTTTTCCCAGTAGAAAATGTGGCTGTGGAAATTTATTCTTGATGAGCTTGATGGCTTGCTGTACCCATCATTGTCTCCCCCCTACCCTCCCAATTCCCTACCTACTCCATCCCACCCGGGGCGGACAAACGGGTTGGCATGAAGAGGGTGGATGTGTCATGTCTCCCTACCCTCCCGATCACTTACAAGAAAGATCCACTCGTATTTTATTACAGAAGTAAGGTTTTTTTTTAATTTTTTTTTTAATTTTTTACAAATACCTTTCATAGATTTTACTTTCCTCACCTTTCATAGATTTTACTCTCTACTTGATTTACGTGACGATGGCGCTGAGTTATAGAGGCAGTGAATTATGTATGGTAGACGTTAAAAAACATCGTGTAAATGAAGGTTATATTTGATTTACAGAAAGTTGGGGATTTACTTTGATTTAATTTCACTTCATTTTATTAACAGTTAGAAATTTATAGTCCCCTCTGCCTCTGGAATTCATTTTTAGAAAAAGATTGTCAATTTTTATTTTTGAAAAATTGATAATGTGAGATAGAGGCTTATTTAGAAATTGATTTAGAGGATTTTTTTAATGTTTATATGATAGTGTGGTATAGAGGCACATCGAGAAATGATTTACAATATTTTTTTGAAAATGTTCATATAATATTGTGGGATGGGGACCCATTTAGAAATTGCTTTTGTAACTGATTTACGTAAGTTGAAATCGACTAAGCACTACAGCAGTATAGAGTCACTTTTATTTTTTAATGGCTATTCTAAGAAACGGCGTCAATATTAACACCAAGAAAGGATGATGAAACAAAACACTCTAAATTGACTGATTTTATTAGCACAAGCAAGTAACACAAAGCTGAGCAGTGAGATCAAGTTGCCATTTTTTATGTGGATTTTGTTTTATTTCTCTGGAAAAAATTATTTTCAGAAACGAGGACAAATTGGTACTGACTGGTGTTTCCTTCGGGCTGAAAATTTGGTGGTGACAGGTTTTTTTTTCTCTCTCTCTCTCTCGGCTTTAGACAAGAAAGGCTTCGGTTGGAATTCTGCTTTTTTTTTTTTTTTTTTTTTTTTTTTTTAGGGTTTTTTTTTTTATTTGGTGGTGTCGACCTTTGAATGTTAAAAGGGCTTGGGCGATGTTGTGAATTTCGAGTTTTTTTTTTTTTTTTTTTTTTCTTTTCTTTTAGTCGTTGGTGTCGACCTATGAATGTTAAAAGGTCTTGGACGATGGTGTAAGCTTCGAAGTTTTTTTTCTTCTAGTTTTTAATTTTCTATTCATATATTTAGTTTTTTTCTATTGTTGGGGCGAGAATCTAAACCTTATTTATTTTTACTTTTTTGTTTTTTCCTGTAGCTTAAAACTTTCAGCGTTCGACGTTGGACTGTGAAATACCTTGTAAGTCCATTTTGTTTTATTTATTGTCGTCTTGTTTTTTGCAGTTTCGTTTTTTATTCCTTGTTGTTGAGGGAAGCTTGAAAATGTACCCACAGTTTTTCCAGTAGCTTTTTTTTTTTAACCTTTTATAATAATTCAAAATGGCCAGCATTTTTAACCTTTCGTTTTAACGACTAAGAAACATTCTTCTGTTCTCTGATGCTCTCTGTTGCTTTTATTTGTTGATAAGGGTTCATAAGGAGACCTAAACTATTGTTGTTTATTGCCTCATTTTTTGTAGATTCTAAGTTGACAGCCTATAAGGCTTTTCAAATATATATAAAATCGGTGGTAATTTTCGAGAAAAAAAATCATCCATTTCCATTTGGTAGATTTTGCAAGAGGGGAATTATTGATAACTTGAGGATAAGGTTTATGTGTATATATATATTATATATATATATATATATATATATATATTATATTTATAGTATATATATATATATATATAATATATATATATATTGTATATATATGTACAAATAAAAAATATATTTACGTATATATATATATATATATATATATATATATATACACTAGTATATATTATAAATTTATATATATATATATATAGATATATATATATATATATATATATATAATATATATATATATATTATTATATATATATATATATATTATAATATGTATGTATGTATATATATTATATATATATATATATATATATATATATTATATATATATATATATTATATATATATATTCTATTATTATATAAATACACATATATATATATTTTATATATATATATATATATATATATATATATATATATATATATATATATATATGTGTGTGTGTGTGTGTGTGTGTGTTGGTGGTGTGTGTGTCAAAGTCATCATAACCTGTGCATTTGCTCTCCGCACCATTCGCATTTCTTTTCAATCTCTCTAAGACCGTGAAAGTTATTGATTATCGTGGCTGAAGAAGGTGGAGATTTATGTTGATGGACTTTCCTTCTCGCCGAGTGACACCCCCCCCCCCCCCCCCCCCCCCCCCCCCCCCCCCCCCCCCCCCCCCCCCACACACACACAACACAGACACAGGACACAAAATTTGTGTCACAAGCGTCAGATAGCGGTGAACTTGGAGACGAAGCCAAGTGTCATGAGGTGATGGGGCGTCTCTCTCTCTCTCTCTCTCTCTCTCTCTCTTCCCTTCGCTTGCATTATCTAATGTTTATCGTATTTCCCCCTTTTGTTTTTCCTCTATCTTGGCTTCGTTCATATTATCTAATATTTATCATCTCTCCCTGTCTCTCTGCCTCTGTCTCTCTCTCGCTTGTATTACCTAATGCTTATCTTATTTCTCTTTCTCGTTTTTCCTCTATCTTGGCTTTGTTTATATTATCTAATATTTATCATCTCTCTCTCTCTCTCTCTCTCTCTCTCTCTCTCTCTCTCCTCCTCCTCCTTCGGTGACAGATGGGAATACTTTGTGTGCCTTCGTCTTCGTTCGAGGCGTCGAGTCGGAATCGTCTCGACTCTTAGGAATGGGAATCGCGTCCCTGCGAATTCATGGAATGATTTATCACACTCGTTTATTCCCTTCATTTGGGATTCATTACGGAGTCTTCTTGAGTTTTCCAAGCTTTGATGTTTGGTACGATGTGGCTGGAATTAGTCTCTATTAGTTGCGGGGTTCATATGCCATGGCAGTGTGGCATTCAGTGGTGGTCACTTTTACCCTTGCAGTCTTTTTTTCTTTTTATGTTTTTTATTTTTTCACTTAGTGAATTATATTGCGTTAATGAGCACCTGAAATTTTTGTGGTTAGGGGAGAATGAGGATTTAACCTATGTGACGATAATTATTCTATTAATTATATTGTTCAGTCTTTGTGTGGATAACTGCATCTCTTTATCTTCAAGAAATAAGATGCTGTGGTGTCATAAGGGCCAAGTTATTCATGAATACTGGAAAAATGAAATTTGCGTAAGAAAGTGTAGAATTGGATGAATTTCGATAGAAACTCCTTTAAAAGAATGAAATATAGAATATAAACAAATTGGAAGCTTAATGAAGTCTAACACGATCATTATGAATATGAAAAGAAATGCGAAGACGGCCATCTCAATTTATCAGGTAATCAGCAGAGAAACTGATATATTTTAAATCATGCCAAGATAACATAGCTCCCTCTAAGGTATTTGCTATGATTCACATTACTATCTTCACGACTTTGCCATCAGAGTTTCAGCATGTGGTGTTATTCACGTCGCTATCTTCGTGATAAATTCTGCATTTGCTCTTATTAGCATAGCTATCTTCGTGATAGTTTCATCATGTGCTGTTATTCGCAGCTCTATCTTCATGACAGTTTCAGCATGTGCTGTTATTAGCATTGCTATGTTGGTGATAGTTGCAGCATATGCTGTTATTAGCATTGCTATGTTGGCGATAGTTGCAGCATGTGCTGTTATTAGCATTGCTATGTTGGTGATAGTTGCAGCATGTGCTGTTATTAGCATCGCTATGTTAGTGATAGTTGCAGCTTGTGCTGTTATTCGCAGCGCTGTCTTCATGACAGTTTCAGTATGTGTTGTTATTTACAGCGGTTTCTTCATGATAGTTTCAGTATGTGCTGTTATTCGCATAGCTATCTTCGTGACAGTTTCAGCGTGTGTTGTTATTAGCATCGCTATCTTGGTGATAATTTCAGCATATGCTGTTATTCACATCGCTATCTTGGTGATAGTTTCAGCAAGTTTTGTTATTCCTGTCACCACCTAGTCTGTAATTCTTTTTTGTAATCAGTACTAAATTATCCAACTTTGCACAGAAAAAAACAGTATGACATAAAAGCGTAAACAAAGACATGCACTTGTGCTTTTAAGAAATATTACAATTTACTTAAAATATTTCATGTCGAGAAAGAACAGAATGTCATAAGGAGTCGAAATATAATATATATATAATATATATATATATATATATATATATATATATATATATATATATATATATATATATATATATATATTCTCAAGCCTTTAATGAATAAGCCGTCGTAGTAAAGAAATGAAAGTTTTCGTATATATGGATGTGTGTATTTACATAAATGCATGTGTATGTATGTTTTTATGCGTGTGTACAACACCTGAAAAAAAAGAAGTTACAGGTATTTGCAGGTATCATTAGAAATATAGAATAGGAAAATGTATGAATGAACGCTTATGCGTTTACAACACTATAGCGGTGTCTAACCACTACAGTTTAGTGAATATGCAATCTACTGATATAATTCCATTGTATATATATATACTTCTCTATACATAGATTTATTCTTTTATTTTACATGTGTAATAACCGACACGTTTCATACAGAACTGCGTTTTTTTGTAATAATGAATTTACCTCTATATAATATATTTACTATATATATTTACAAACACAGGTACAGCGTGTCACTGTACCGTGAGCAATAGGTTTATTAGCACACCTCCATAAGGTCGGAGTGGTACAAGAACTGGAGAAAAATAACTTGACTCGTCAGAGCAGAGAAGTAAAAAATAACCAAGCTTCTTTTTTTTGAAAAATGCGAAAGAACTGTAACTATACAATACTTGAGTGGGTGGGTGAAAGTTCAATGGGAATATGTGGTCCCAGGAAACGGACTTGACACTGAAAGAAACCAAAGACTTATATATGTAGTCTCTGGGAAAGAATTGTTGAATAGTATCACAGAAAATAATTGACAGGGAAATGAACGGAAAAGTAAACGTACATTTTCAGACGGAATTTAGAAACGAAATAGATGGGAGAAAGGTTATCATTTGGCTCTCCCGTGTGATCTGCGTTATTTTTCATCTTCCTGTACACTTCCGACCAAAACATTAAGCGTATCACATGAAATACAGTATATATATATTATGTATATCAATAAAGCGAGTCGCTTTCACATTCAGTACATGAAGATCTCTCCACATTCGGGAGTTGGAGTGGTTGTCTCTATTCCATTTTCGAAAGGAGCTAAGAAACAACGATTTTCCTCTTGTCTATTCTCACACGCAAAGAGAAACAACGATTATTTTTATTATTTGGTCTATCTTCACACTCAAGGACACGAAGACCTCTCCGAGGCATCGCTGCTTCTGGCCAGCCAGCTTTTCTGTCTTCGTGGCTCGTGAACAGCGATTTGAACAGTACTTATGAACAGCATTCTTTTTTTTTTATTTGGAATTGAGATGGCTAAACTGGTTAGCTCTTCATGCAAACGGGGCTCAGCTACGTATGAAGGGTTGACCAGTTTAATTTCATGGGGGTGGGAGGGGAGCGTCGCCCCCTCTCCCAGCCTACCCACCGAATCCACCCATACTGAGACACACACCTCTCTCTCTCTCTCTCTCTCTCTCTCTCTCTCTCTCTCTCTCTCTCTCTCTCTCTCTGAGGGATTTATGGAATTTGGAAGATTACTGTCGCTGATTATCACGATTCTCTGTGGGTTACTTACTGTCCATTTTAATTGGTTTGAAGATAAAAGCATTTTCGGTCCAATGGGTAACCTGTGCCATGGCTTTTAAGTACCCATCTTTTCATTTCGTATGATTTAGATAAACTATCGAATGATGCAGGTGATAGGTAAAAGAACAGTGTTGAAGCTTTCCAATGGGAAATATTCAGGAGATATTTGATCAGTGCAGTGAAATATTTTCGGAAACAGTTATTTTGCTGATAGTGAAAGCCTGGACTGTGGACAGAACTCACAGACTGGGGAAGAAAGTCTGGACTGTAGTCAGAACTCACAAAGATGTATGTAAATACTAAGAAGAATCACACGGTCCAAATTCTTTTTAATTATTATTCCCAATTTATCAGATATTTTAGTATTCTTGGCGAATCAGCGACATCATTCATTGCCTGTTTCACTGCTTAATATTTCTCACGTATGAAGTAGCTGTCTAAAAGAAACTTGAACGTCGTAGATGGAAGTCTAACATTTTATGTACATGTATTTCTATTCGTTAAGAAACAGCAAACACCACAGCAGTGACAGATACCGTCATCGAATGTCCCAGAGACACGCACACACTAACACACACGCATTCCCAGTCGCACAAGTTGACTTCGTCATGCTTTTGGTACATGCCAGGTGACCTTAGGTGACCTTGTAGTACGTACTCGTCTCTCTCACAGTGTTTAACCGAAATACAGAATCACGCCGTCTGAGAACGTTTTTTTCTCTGTGGCACGTACAGGAATTACACGGGAGTGTACAACGTTACACGTTACCTAAAGGTGCATTTCATCTACGAGGATACTTAATAAGCCTGTTTGACTGCGTAACATTTGATGCTGGAGAAACGCTCCAGCCAAGTCAGTAAGAGGATCGGCCGCGTTCCAGGAACATTGCGTGGAACTTCAACGGACTAATTTCATGGAATCGTTTCGTACAATCAAGGGCGTGTTAGCCCGCACAGTTTCTCATCTATGTAAAACTATTTTGTAACACTGACACAACATCATCGGTAAAAAAAATGAAAAATAAATAAAAAATAAAGAATGTGGTAAAGTCGAAATGAGCTTCATTGCTGTCCCCGTTGAGTGGAGTAGAGAAATATCTCTTACTTTCCAGGGAGGGTGTTTGTTTTGTTTATATTTTTACTGCGTCGATGCTGTCATCCGTTGTTAGCGAACCCAAAAGGCACCCGGGTAGGTAGAGTGGATGCTGCTGTTAGTAACCAGAGTGGCTGCGTTCAGTCCGCGCGTGGGCATCATTTCGTTTTGGGTTGCAGTAAGTCTTCTCCTGTTGGACGCAGCTGTGAAAGAGTTCCCTGACGTCTCATGGAATCATCGTCTTCGTCTTCTTCCAGTTCGATTAGGGAACTCGCTGCCTCCAGTCTCTGGAACAGATATTTGTTGTTAGTTAGTTTCGTAGATTGGGAATAGGCATTTGTTGTATCATTTGAATTGATTGGGATAAATTGTGATAGTTATGTAATTAGAGCTAAGTATGATCCTCACAGGTTATATATATATATATATATATATATATATATAATATATATATATATATATATATATATATTACATATATATATATAATATATATATATATATACTATATACATACTATATATATATATATATATATATATATATATATATATATATATATATATATATGATCCTACGGTATATATATATATATATATATATATATATATATATATATATATATATATATATTATATATGATATATATATATATATACCTGTGACAGAATCAACATAGAGGAAATGTGAGGGAATTAAGAATTTAGGGTTTTAGACGTTAGATGATTAGAGAACAGTTCAACATTTTTACAATGAAGTTGAAGTTGAAACTTTTGTAAGAATATGTAGGCTGGAGAGTGACTGGTTTGTGTTGAAAATGGTATGAGACAAGGGTTGTGTCATATCTCCATCTATGGGTTTTCAGTATCTTTATACGAAAAAAAAAGCAGTAGGGGTGTACATGCAAAGTTATGGGATAAGAATATTAGTCATGATTGGAGTGTCAAAAAGTTGATGTCTGCAGATGTTCCATAGCAGACTGATGGTAGAAAATAAGCTGGAGAAATCAGGCATACGAGTTTGAAAATGTTTGCCTGAGATGGAGAGAAGTCGAGAGTAAATGTGATAAATAAGCTTATGAGGATTGTGATAAATCAAGAATATGGGAAAACATGTGTTAATACGAATTATGGAAGAATGGAAATGAAATTGTTTTGATTCACAAAACTCGTTTAATATCCAATTTACGTTACCTCGGAAATAATATATATATATATATATATATTATATATATATATATATATATATATATATATATATATATACATATATACATATGTAAACCGAAGGGTAATATTCCATTTGATAAGAAGTTCGTCGTCTCATGAGCTCGAACCACCAAACACGAGAAGTCATGACGTACAGTGATGCCTAAGCCTATAGCTTTTCTAGCCGATAGGCTAAGGTGTCGCTGTACGTCGTGAGTTCTCGTGTTCGGTGGTTCGAGCCATGAGACAATGAACTGCTTATCAACTAAAAAATTCCCTTTCAGTTTACATATATATAAACATATATTATTTTCGAGGTAGAGCGAATTGGATATTAAAAGCCATTTGTAGCTTAAAGTCTGTATATAAATCACGGTAATATGATAAAAATTCATTCACACACTTCAGTCCTGATATTGCTACCTCTTGTCTGTCCGCTGGCGTTCGAATCCACGGGAGGGTACGATATTAATTATCAACTAAAAAATTCCCCTTCCCCGTTTTTTTCGGTTTTTAACATACGAAAAATATATTAAATCCGATCCGAGGTAAGAGCGAATTGGACATTAAAGGACATTTGTAGCTTGATGCTTCGTCATATATACTATCTATATATAGTATATTATATATATATATATATATATATATACTATATATATATATATATATATAATACACACAAACACACATACACATACACATACACGAGTATATGCTGCACAGCAGACGACACATCTCAAGGCGTCTCGAGTGACAGTAAAACAATGCGCTGAGTTATCCCTGCGTCTCTGTCCCTCCCCCCGACACTTTAGATATCAAGACTGACATTAATTAAGGCGACACGGTTCATTATTAATGTTTAGAGAGGCGCAGACCATCAATTTCTAATTTCTTCCTGGCGGACCGCTTTCTCGACCTCGTTTTAACAAGGGAAGGCGTTGGATCGGTTTTAATTATTTAATTAAGTTCGTTCATTTGTTTAGGAGAGAAGAAAGGAGACCATTAGGTTGCTTAACGAAGGATATAAAATACTACTCGTCAGATTTGGCCGTGTTAAAGGA
This sequence comes from Macrobrachium nipponense, assembly GCF_015104395.2. Taxonomy (NCBI): domain Eukaryota; kingdom Metazoa; phylum Arthropoda; class Malacostraca; order Decapoda; family Palaemonidae; genus Macrobrachium; species Macrobrachium nipponense. The sequence continues at coordinate 17,024,205 of NC_061088.1, read as the reverse complement.
TTCATTCGACAAGGAGGTGAAGCATGAATGATTTAAGGAGAGAAGAAAGCAAATCGTCAGACGGCTTGAGGGGAGAAATAAAATAGTCATTCCTGGACGTTTTCAATAATTTTCTTAACGAGGAAGAAAATTGGATCATGATTATACTGACAATTAGAAACATGATTCGAGTCTTTTTATTTATTAATTAGATGCTTTGACAAAGGAACAGTTAAGTTCGGCTTGAGCTGACTATACGCTGATTCATTTATTCGTCAGGAAAGTTTTTAGCGCATCTTTCCTGAAACCACTACACCACAAAAAAAAAGCAATAGTGTTTGAACTGATTTGGAGTTTTAAAGAAATTATACAATAATTCTACCCGAAGAAAGAGGACAACTCTTCAGGATGAAATGATACTTTCTTCAAACATGTTGTCGACTTCCTTGCAGTAGACTTTTCTGACAAAAAGAAAAAAAAAAAAAGAAAAAAAATTGCTCCAGTTTTAGCTTGCGTGTTTTGATTTACCTGCCCTGGCGGAAAGAAAATTCAAACGCAATTTTTCACGGTGGGAAAAGCTTCATTTGTCAAGCATGACACGTGCTGTTGTCCTCGTTCCTTCAGAGTTATTGAACAGGAGATTGCCAATCAACTTTTTTTTTTTATTTCCAAGAGTTAAGAAAATGATTATTTGAGGTCTTCTTTCAGGCCAAAATAACCCTCGTTGGTCGGTCGTTGACCTGCTTATTGTTGCCAACATGCCAGGCGTCCATCTTTTTCTTCAACTCTTGGTTTTTCATTCTGAAGAACTTCTTTTTTTTCACTCCAATTCCGTTCTTTCTCTGAGAACTATTTGCAGCATTCAGGAATGAAGGGATTATAGGAAGCTGCAGACTCCCAGTCCTTTTTCTGGTCTCATTTTTCACACGCAGGGAAAGCAGAATATTTTGTTCTTGTTCTATAAATTTAGTTCTGCACAATTGGTGTGGCTTAAACGATAGATGCCCTTTCTGGCTGTTATTCAGACTGGGGGGAAAACAATGCGTGTGGAATGCAAGGAGTATTAAGGTCATATTTGTCGGGTGATTCCTGTCAAATGATTGTTTGAAACCCCGTTCGCAGGCTAGTTCTTTTACGTCAGTTTTCAGACATAATTATACGCGAACAGTATTGCGTAGAGGTGGAATTATATGAATGGTTAGGCACGCGCACACGCATGCATACATAAATGCATATATGTATATTTATCTTTTTCTGTTGTTAGTTTGTGATCAATGTTCACAGTTTACTCGTAAGTGTCCCCCTCCCCCTTAAGTTCTTTACGAAGACTGGTAAACCCGTTTAATTCCATGTTAATCCAAACATCTCTTCCTTTCGCTTTCACATTCTGTGTCTTCAGCTGGTAATCTTGAGCTAGCAGAGTTAAACAAAGAGTTTTTTTTTATAACCTGGATAGGGAAGTAGGTTATCCGACGCAATTTCCGATCACACGAAAAGTCAGTTCATTGAACCCCTTATCGGGACGTAAAGCCCCCCCCCCCCCCTCCCCTCTCTCTCTCTCCTCACTCCTCGCTCCTTCTCTCTCTCGCTCTCTCTCTCTTCTCTCTCCTCCAGTGTTTAGCTTGAAACCATCCTACCGCGTTTTTTTTTTTTTTTTTTTTTTATGTAAACTTGGATGTTTTGGTCTATTCAGTAAAGAACCTTTTTTTCGATTTTTTTTCTTCTGTAACTTGAACAAGTGTTGGTGGCGTTCTGATCTCTCATCTCTGTCGTAAGACGTGATGTCTTATTTTATTCACTAAACCCCTTCTCAAATTCAGGTATTTCCGAGTGAATGCCCTCTGTGTTTTATTCTACTTTTTTCTTTAAGTTTAAAAAAATTAAGCTTTCTGAAAGCAAAACATTTTCCTTTTGCGTTACACAAACGTTTATCCCGTCGCTCCCAATCGCATTGCTTCTCTTCGACCTTCATTGCTGTGTCAAATTTACCAACAACCCTTCACCAGGTGTGACCGAGAATCTCCAATCACCCCCAAGCACCTGCCACGCTTGTCCCATTTAACTTTTGCCTTCATCCCAAATCACCAGCTCTGTAGACTTCGATTTATTTTTCCAAAATTACTCCCGCCTTAAAGTCATTACCTACTTTTTTTTATAAAGTCACTTTCCCCTCTTTTTAAATCATTAACTATCGTCGAGTTTCATTCTCTCGTTAAAGAGTTTCATTTTTTTAAAGTAATCTTAACAAACACCTACACCCTCCCTCCCACCATTTATATCCAGTCATCAGCTATTATTTTTGTCGAGAAGTCACTTTCCCCCTTTTTAAATAGTTAACTGTCGTCGAGAATAATTTTTTTCTTTATAGATTATTATTATTTGATAAACCGTACCACCTCCCTCACTCCCGCCTCCCTCCTACTCCACCGCCCTTCCATTCATATCCGGAATGTGACAAATGAATCATTGTTTGCACGTGAGAATTCAAATCTCTCTCTCTCTCTCTCTCTCTCTCTCTCTCTTCATAATCCCATTTGTTCCATGTGGTAGCACATTTCAACACCTCTCATCTCCGTCTGTGTTTGGCTTTTCCACGCCCATGTGACAAGAATGTGTTTCTTTGCGCCTTCCTCTTCGTTGTGGTGTGTCACGGACTATTATCTCTCTCTCTCTCTCTCTCTCTCTCTCTCTCTCTCTCTCTCTTCATGCGTGTAAACTTGCCGACGTAAATGTTAGTTCGCACACAAATACATACCACATATATATATATATATATATATATATATATATATATATAATATATATATATATATATATATATATATATATATATATGTACTGTCTTTGTCCTCCTATCCTTACAGGCAGGCATATGTACAGGTTGTCCATAAATTCCCAGTACCATTCTGAGCAATAAATACTTGTAATGCCGTACTGGGATTTTTATGAACACTCTGGAGCCATAAAAAACACCAAAATATAGAGAGAAAAGTACTATATTTCAGAGACTGCTGTCTCCCTCTTCAGGTAGATGAATGAGAAAAGTTTACAGAAAAGGTGGTATTTATACCACAGAGAGGTCCATCCACAGGCAAGCCAATTTAGGTCACCCCCGCTGATAATCTTCCTTTAATCTTCTTAAGTGTTGGTTGAATGAAAACCTTTTCGATCGTATCTGAAATCCATGCCCCTTTTGAGATGTTCATTACCTGCCTCTCTTTTATTAAGGCCGATTCCATCATTTGACTCTTGTACCGCAGTTGCTGCTATAAATTACACGTGACAAATTCCAGTTTATTCTATGGTTTATGTTCATTTATATGGTTGAAAATAGCCAAGTTCTGTTGTCCATACCTAACTGACCGCTTGTGTTGTATTAATCTCTGGGGAACGTGATTTACCTGTAAATCCGATGTAAGATTGGTCATAGTCCTGGCATGCGGATCTCGTAAACCCCAGTGTCCTTGGGAGATGTTCGTTTTGTTGGACGTTAATCAGGGATTTGGCTCAAGGTGTTTGGGTAAGTAAATGCAAAAGGGTTAGATTTTCCGAGGGTGTGGGTTACTCTCTTAATCGTGTCCAGGTGAGGAAATTTTTGTTTATTTTTTATTGTTGGGTGTTATCTCTGGTCTTGTCTTTAGGGGTCGGTAGAAAATTAGAAAATTACACTTGTACTAACAAAAATGTACGGATTCGGGAGATGGACTCTGCAATCGGACCCTTCCCTCTATCAACACAGATTTTCCTGGAGGAAAGAATCACCAATACGAAAAAACGACATCTTCGTACTACGCAGAGTGATATATGGAACTCAGTCTAATCTTCGCCTCCTCACTAACGACCACATATACAGGTATCTGATTCCATTCTGTTTCCGACATTGTTGCCTATAATAGCGTGACTCATTCCAACAGACTTTTACGCAAGTTAAATAACCTAATAGACAATAGCGCATGGAATAATCTTCAGCAACAAGACAAAGTTTTAAACTTATCCAACACCCCCCTTACTGTAAATCAACATTTAGTTTTAAATTTAGGCTTATCCTTTGCCCTTATGCCAGACCGCAAAAACAACCTACACTTCATAGTGGCTTTTGATAAATTCATATCTGACAAAAACAACAGCCGTGAAGAGATATGTTTAAAAGGAGTGTTATTAAATGCTTTAACTGACCTACATAAGAAATATCCTGTTCCCCGCAGATTCATGATAGCCATCCACTCACTAAAAAAGTTAGATGTTATAATAAGTAGATCCGACAAAGACGGCAAAATCGTAATATTGGACAAAGACTTCTAACTCGACAAAATCAACCAGCTCCTTAGCGACACAAACACTTACGAAAAACTGACGAAAAATCCCCTCCAAAACGTTTCCACAGAATTTTTCCGGAAAGTAAGATTAATTGGCCAAGACAAAAAGAGTATTGAATAATTAGAGAAATTTAAAGTAATTAATCCTAAATTACCCTACTTTTATGGCCTTCCCAAAACTCACAAAGACAATCTTCCATTCAGACCCATCGTTTCATGTGCCGGAGCTTTCAATTACAAAATTTCTAAATGGTTAGCTGGCCTCCTTTCCCCTTTTTTAGGCACTTGTTTTCCCAGTCACATTAAACATTCGGAAGATTTTTGTCACAAATTCAGAGAAGCACATATACCACTTTACAACATAAAACTTTTAAGCCTTGACGTAGACTCCCTATTTCACAAAAGTACCAGTACAGGACGTTTTCTTCCAGTTTTTAAGGGAAAAATTATCCCCTATTCAGATCATTTCCATTGGCGCTTGACAAAATAAATAAAGTTAGTTGAATTATGTGCATCAATAAGTATTCATTCGGGGAATCTTTCTACAAGCAAAAAGTCGGGTGTAGTATGGGTATTCCTTTAAGTCCTGTTTTAGCCAATCTGTGCATGGAATACTTTGAAACTACAGTAATAAATGCAATAAAACCCAAAAACATGCTGTGGATGAGATATGTGGATGATATCCTAACATTTTGGGATAATAGGTGGGGCAATTTTAATTAATTCCTCTCAAAATTAAACGCATTAGTGCCCAGCATCAAATTTAAAGTTGAATGGGAAACAGACAATAAAATTCCTTTTCCTGATGTTTTAATAATCAGAGACACGACAGAATACAAATTTACCATATACAGAAAACCAACGTTCTCACTTTCATACATTCACTACTTTAGCTATCACGACATTACTATCAAGATAGGTGTAGCTAGCAACCTGTTCTTAAGAGCCTTACGAATCTGTTCCCCAGAATTCCTGGAAAAAGAATTTGAACTAATTTGCAAGCAACTTTCGTCTTTAAAGTATCCTGACCATATAATCGAGAAAGCAATTCACAAAGCAAACGTAATTTTCTACCGACCCCCTAAAGACAAGACCAGAGATACACCCAACAATAAAATAAAAATTCCTCACCTGGACACGATTAAGAGAGTAACCCACACCCTCGGAAAATCTAACCCTTTTGCATTTACTTACCCAAACACCTTAGCCAAATCCCTGATTAACGTCCAACAAAAGACATCTCCCAAGGACACTGGGGTTTACGAGATCCCATGCCAGGACTATGACCAATCTTACATCGGATTTACAGGTAAATCACTTCCCCAGAGATTAATACAACACAAGCGGTCAGTTAGGTATGGACAAAACAGAACTCGGCTATTTTCAACCATATAAATGAACATAACCATAGAATAAAACTGGAATTTGTCACGTGTAATTTATAGCAGCAACTGCCGGTACAAGAGTCAAATAATGGAATCGGCCTTAATAAAAAGAGAGGCAGGTAATGAACATCTCAAAAGGAGCATGGATTTCAGATACGATCGAAAAGGTTTTCATTCAACCAACACTTAAGAAGATTAAAGGAAGCATTATCAGTGGGGGGTGACCTAAATTGGGCTTACCTGTGGATGGACCGTCTTGGTATAAATACCACCTTTTCTGTAAACTTTTCTCAATCATCTATCTGAAGAGGGAGACAGCAGTCTGAAATATAGTACTTTTCTCTCTACATTTTGGTGTTTTTATGGGCTCCTTTTATTAGATGGAATTCTGTTTGTTTACAGAACATTTTTACCAGTCATATATATATATATATATATATATATATATATATATATATATATATATATATATATATGTATGTGTGTGTGTGTGTGTGTGTTTAAAGTTGCACTGACATATGGTATATATATGCAGATTAATTTTATGTTGTTTGGAAATGCCAGACTTCATAGATTCATAGTTCCGAGTCAGAAAACATTGAATTTCAATTTTGGCTTCGATGGTGACAACCTTGAAAGACCAAGTGGTAATGCACTGCACCAAATTCCGTGTGGAAATTCAAATTCTTGTGACAATTTATTCCTTGTGGAAATTCCATTTGAGCCTTGACCAGTTGTATAACCTTGTGGAAATTCCCAAATTCCTGGTGGTTGACAAATGTAATTCCTTTGTTTAAAATTCAATTTACCTTGACCGGTTGTAAAATAAGATTTTTTTAGATATATATTGCCATGAACATCGTAATATCTATATAAGGGCTAACAAAAGATAAGTCATTACAGTTTTTGCATTGTTTTTCCATTGTCGTAGTGTAAAACCTTATATAGAGGGGGAAATGTTATAGAAGCTGGTCCTGACTCCATATATATATATATATATATATATATATATATATATTATATATATATTATATATATATATATATATATACATATATATATATATATATATATATATATATAGATATATATATCATATATATATATATATATATATACATTATAGATATATATATATATATATATATATATATATATATATATATATATATATATATATATATATATATATATATATATATATATGATGTATATATATATATATATCTATATATATATATATATATATATATATATATATAATATATATATATATATATATATATATATATATATATATATATATTATATATATATATATATATATATATATATATATATATATACTATATATATACATAGATACATATATGTATATATAATTATATATATATATATGATATATCTATATATGTATAATATTTTCTTTATAGATAATAGCAAAAAGACATTTGCTCAGGATACCAGAAAAAATATACTGCATGTAGAGAATGATGGGAAGGGTAATTAATAAATTAAAGCCATTATTTTGATCTAATTTTTCCTCTTACGAATCGAATAAACTTCGGAATGTTCTAGATATGGATTTTTCTAGCAGTTGGTGAACTGATATTAAAGCACGATGCCGTGAGTGTGGGTGTGTGTTTACACGTATGTATGAATATGTGTAGTGCGCGCATGTTTATAATATTACTTTTTTAAAAAGAAACACACAATTTTACATGAACGTGTTTACTTATAAGTATTTACATTTTACTTTTTTCCTGTGAATAACAAGATACGCACCGAAAGATGCAGTTGGCATACTGTGCTGTGACATATTTTCTTGCGCGCTCGCGCGTGCAAGACTAAACGTTTGTTCCTTCGTGTGTTGTAACTGATGATGCTTTGCACCTGCAGTGCGGTTAGGTTGCGATAACTGAGTTAGTGCCGGCCACCTGGTGTATCTACTGAAAGGTGGAAGATGCTGGTATCTCTCTGACCCGACCGCTCCCCTCGGGGGCTCCTCGGCCTCCCTTTTATTTGATTAATGCTATTACTTGGCGTCACAACACGTCCCCTATCGATTTCACCACCTCAGCCCTCACCACCGCCACCCATCGGAGGAAAGTGTTGATCGCGTGCGTGTATAGAGTTAACTTTTGTATGTGTAGTGATATGTATATATATATATTATATATATATATATATATATATTAATATATATATATATATAAAAATATAAAATATAATGTAAAATATATATTCACTATATACAAATTGTGTACATGCATTTGTTTCTGTCCTAAATGTGTGTGTATATATATATATAATATATTTTATATATAATATATATATAATATAATATATATATGATATATTATATATATATTATATCTATAATATATATTTATATCTATATATAATATCTTTTTTTTTTTTTTGGGGGGGGGGGTCTATCACAGTCCTCCAATTCGACTGGTTGGTATTTATAGTGTGGGTTCCGGGTTGCATCCTGCCTCCTTAGGAGTCCATTCCCACTTTTTTTACTATGTTTCGCTGTTTCCAGGAGCACCACTCTTCTGCATGAGTCCTGGAGCTACTTCAGCCTCTAGTTTTTCCAGATACCTTTTCGGGGATCTTGGGATCGAGCCTAGTGTTCCTATGACTATGGGTACAATTTCCACTGGCATATCCCATATCCTTCTTATTTCTATTTTCAGGTCTTGATACTTATCCATTTTTTCCCTTTCTTTCTCTTCAACTCTGGTGTCCCATGGTATTGCGACATAAATGAGTGATACTTTCTTCTTGATTTTGTCAATCAACGTCACGTCTGGTCTATTTGCACGTATCACCCTATCTGTTCTGATACCATAGTCCCAGAGGATCTTTGCCTGATCGTTTTTTATCACTCCTTCAGGTTGGTGCTCGTACCACTTATTACTGCTAGGTAGCTGGTGTTTCTTGCATTATTATTATTATTATTATTATTATTATTATTATTATTATTATTATTATTATTATTATTATTATTATTATTATTATACGTTCTTATCCTCCAATAAATGTCTGGTAAATCTTAATATGGAATATAACGATAGGGTTGTACCCTTGGTTTCAGAATAGTTGGTTTGCTATGGAAATGTTGGCCAACAGATGTTATAAATAACACAAATTGTGCTTTTAAGGTGTTCCATTACAGTTTGATTAAGCTCTGCGTGTGCATTTCTGGAACACTTTAAAATATATGCAATATCTTGGATGTAATTGGAATACATTAAAATATATGCAATATCTTGGATATAACTGGAATACATTAAGATATATGCGTGCATAAAAAGTGCATTATGGATTTATTTCTTTTTTTCCACTCTATTATATTTACGTTCGAACGTAACGTCAGCTTTCCAATATCATTTGATTCTTTGTTATTTATTGCTTGAATCATCAGTGATGGATATTTAATCTTACTCCTTACTTTTCCTCAAAGCGTTCGACCCTTTTCCAAGTCTGTTCAAGTTCTGGGGAAGACGTTTGGCTCTTCAGAAAAGAACAAAAAAGAACCCGTGGTGGGGTAGTGCCTGAAGTGCATCTCACGGGGTGCACTGTAGGCCTTACTGAAGGTTCTTTGCAGCGCCCCTTCGGTCCCTAGCTGATACCCCTTGCATTCCATTTACTGTACCTCCATTTATATTATCGCTCCTCCATCTCGCAATCTACCCCCTTTAACAAATATGTCATAGTGCAACTGCAAGGTTTTCCTCCTGTTACATATTTCAGACCTACCTACTCTCATTTTCGTTTCCTGCTCTGAATGACCACGTAGGTCCCAGTGCTCGGCCTTTGGCCTAAAGTCTGTATTCAGTTCAGCTCTATTCAGGAAAAAAGATAATTATGTATTTTCTTAAAAAAAAAAAAATAAAAAAAAAAGACTGGTGTCGAGACGTCAAGTTCTAACTCTATGGACGATACGTACTATCCTGAATCTCTGACCATAATTAATTCATTCTCTGCTTATTATACAGGGTGTCCACAAAGTCCCAGTACCATTCTGCGCAATAAATAATTGTAGTGGTACTGGGACTTAAGGGACACCCTGTGCTAGCGGCTGGTCTCGGGCAAGATCTTATCGGCGAATTATGACCTGTATTTTATTACCCGCTGACCACTGATGTTCGGCACAAAAGATTAATAAATAAATAAATGAAAAAGATATTAGTACAAATTTAGAGACAGTGGGAAATTGTAGTTGGA
>NC_061088.1:16999289-17006789 GCF_015104395.2 Macrobrachium nipponense | reverse complement strand
TATATATATATATATATATATATATATATATATATATATATATATATATATATATATGAAACATATTCCCCTAGGAAACTCGATGGAAAGCCAATCACCTTAATGACCTTATGTGGAGCTACGAGGTTTTTCCCAAAGCAATATGGAATCCGATACTTAAACATACTCCACCCAATAGTCTTTTTTTTTTTTTTTTTTTTTTTTTTAGTGAGTCATGTATTTACCCATACCACACACGCATTTTTCCCCGTTTTCATTTTTCGTAGTTCGTTAAGAAGGTCACCCCTCAGAACATGGATTGTTTTTCTTTTAGTGGGGTGTGCACTCTCATCCCCCCTCCCCCACAACCCTCCTTTCCAGATAAATGCGTTGCATATTTTTCGTATTTAATGTTTGGATTTCTCTTCGATTTTTGGTATCTTGAGTTGGTCCTGCAAGTGTCATACGCTGTATCCCTTCCACCCCATAAAGGGAATTTCTTTTTTATTTTATGCTTGCATAGTCGTCCAAGTACCATCTCCCTCTTATCCTAAAAAAAAATTATAAATAGAATGTTATCCATATTCATGGTCGTCCAAGTACCATGTCCTTCTTATCCTTAAAAAAAATGATAAATAGAATTTTATCCTTATTCATGGTCGTCCAAGTACCATGTCCTTCTTATCCTTAAAAAAAATGATAAATAGAATTTTATCCATATGCATGGTCGTCCAAGTACCATGTCCTTATCCTTAAAAAAAAGAAAGATAGAATTTTATCCTTATTCATGGTCGTCCAAGTGCCATCTTCCTCTTTTCCTTAAAGAAATATATTTTATTTCTTATTCATGGTCGTCCAAGTACCATGTTCTTCTTATCCTTAAAAAAAAAGGATAAATAGAATTTTGTCCTTATTCATCTTTTTCTTAAAGAAATATATTTCGTTTCTCATGGTCGTCCAAGCACTACCATCCTTATCTCAGAAATGAAAAAATAAAATAAAATGTTTCATTTCTTGTTCTCCTGACATTGAACAACACTGCTAAGCACCTCTCTCGGAGTCCGTGGACCCACTATATAAACTCATTCTGTTGGTTAATCAAGCAATGGAGGATGTTTATTCTGCGTAACCTCAGCAGAAGCCTAGAGGGTTCTTGATGGCGGCCCGACCCTCGAAGATTAAATGTTTTTCGGTGTTATTTTCCCCGAAAGGGAGACGCTTAATTGGTGGCCATTTCGAGTTGTTATTTCGGAGGTCTTTTGTGATGACAATGTGGAGTTTCTCCACTTGTAACGTGTCTGCGCTTTTTCTTGTTGAATTGTTTGGTTTTCAAACTGAAGTGGACACGGGTTATTTCATTATGCAGTCATGAGCTCTTCGAGTGTTATTTTTCATTTTCCTGACAACGAAGAGCTCGCTGAGCTTTTGCTTTTTGAGTAATTTTAAAGACTCACTCACTTGTAATGTTTTTTTTCTTTTTTTTTGGGGGGGGGGGGTTTTTTGGGGGGGGGGGGGGTTGGTGGTTGGGGCCGTGATGGGGTTAGTTGTTTAGTTTTTCAAACTGAAGTGGATATGGACTCTTTCATTAAGCTTACACAAGCTTGTTGAGTATCTATCATGAAAGTTATTTATTTATTTTTTTTTTTTACTATGACAACGAAATAGTTTTCCAACAGTTAGTTTCCCATTTTTTGTCTACTTACTGTAGCTTTAGTTTAGTAACATTTATGTTTCTTTTTTTTTTTTTCTTTTCTTTTTAGAAAAGTGGGATATGTGATTTATTTTCAACTAAGTGCAGACTTACTTCAGTAAGAATTTGTTTTTAGAAAAGTGGTATATGTGATTTACGTGTAAATATTGGTAAACAATTATATTCTTTCATACGGTAACCAGAAAATGTCTGAATCTGTGAATTTTTATGGTGTGACTAAATAGCCATTAGACACTTTATGAAGATTAAGCAGGTGATATGGTCACCTGTTCACTAAAGAGCAGAAGCGCAAAATTTAAAGATTTTTTTTTGTCATGAATAATTTTTCTTTTGTGTGGTGTTTACTTTTGTGCGTTGTAATCCTGCAGTTCACATTTATTCTTTTTTTCTTGCAATTACAAAATAATAAATAAAAAAAATGAAGGTCAAGAAACTTCTTAGTCTACCATGAAACTTGACAATGAAGGTAGACGGATGCATTTTTTGGCATCTTTCATGTCTGTGATCACTAGACTTTGTTCCATATTGCATTTTTTGTTCTAAAAGAAAGTAGCACAGGCGCCAACGCCTGACTCCTAGATTTAGGTGCCAGTATTAGCTATTAGTGGCAAAGATGTGTATGCATGACAACACCTTTGGAATGAGGACCATTCAGTAGTTTACTCTCTCTCTCTCTCTCTCTCTCTCTCTCTCTCTCTCTCTCTCTCTCTCTCTCTCCTTATTTTAAAGATGAACTTTCTCTCTCTCTCTTCCGTTATTTCAGAGATAATCTCTCTCTCTCTCTCTCTCTCTCTCTCTCTCTCTCTCTCTCTCTCTCTCTATTGACTTGACGTCGGCCCTTTCATTTTCCTTCTCTCCATCGTCTGGTCAAGAATGACCGGGGAGCAATTTTCGTCGGAGTTGATTGGGAAACTTTGCAATGAATGAGGCCCTGAGTTTATTCGATAGAAAAGTTCTCGAGCTGCGCCGAGGCCTTGGGATAATTAATTCCTTATTTCACAGATGCTCTAAACGTTCGGTTAATTAACCTAATTATCCGGGCAATTTAAGGGCGATCTCTCATCGGCCTCCCCTATTTGCTCAGGCGATTCAAACTGTGAGGATGTTAGTTTATCGTCGTGGAATTTCTCCGTCTCCTCTTCTGCAATAAAATCGAGGTTCTTGGCGCTCGCTACGTGTGCTAGAACTCGGTGCTGCTGTCTCCCCTACCCTCCCGATCCCTTACTTACCCCGCCCCCACCCGGGCTGGACAAACAGGTTTGCAGGAGGAGTGTGGATGTGTTCCCTCCACCCGGTTTGGACAAACAGGTTTGCAGGAGGAGTGTGGATGTGTTCCCTAACCTCCTAATCCACTACCTACCCAGCTCCCACCCGGCTTGGACAAACAGGTTTGGAGGAGGAGGGTGGATGTCTCCCCTACCCTCCCATTCCAGTACCTACCCCGCACCCCCTTTACCTTACCTCACCCGCCCCCACCCGGGGCGGACAAAAAGGGTTGCAGGATGAGGGTGGATCGGTCCCCTGTAGGGCCCTTACAATCCCCTACCTACCTTGCCCCCACTGTTGGCGGACAAACAGGGTTGCAGGAGGATGGTGAACAACAGGAGGATGGTGAATCTCTCCTATCCTACCGTTCCCATACGTAAAGTGGAAAAACAATTTGTGAACTTGGTACATAATTGCCGACTATTCTAGAAAACTCACGCCCTCATTGATTGATTGAATAAGCCATCTGGAACCACTGTATGCCACAATAAAAAAAAAAAAGATTGACGTCAGAGAAGTAATTTACGATTATGTTATTAGAGCTAGGAGGGAGAAATTGATGACGTTATTATCGCCAGAGAGGGGAAATTTATGCGTTCGTGTCATTGCAGCGAAAGATATATAAATTTTACGAGCTGGATATTACAATTATAGTGATTGTTATTAATAATATTATAATTATTCATTGGATGAAACCTACTCATATGGAACAAGCCCGCCAAAGGGGTCATTGACTTGAAATTCAAGCTTGCTAAGACTATGGTGCTCGTTTGGAAAACGTAAGAGGAAGTAAAGAGAAATGCGGAAAGTAGAGATCCTACTTATTAAGAAAAAAGTTAATTGATAAATAGATAAATAAATAAAAATGTATGATCAGAGAAGAAGGGCTATTTTGGTACCTTTTGTGGGAATTCCTCCTCCTCCTCCTCCTCCTCCTCTCAGGTGACCACGTAACACCCGTCAGTTAACGTCATCACGCACTGACTCTGCGGAAATCCATTCACTAACTATTTCTCAAGGTTAGGAATTCACTTCCTGCCCTCGTGTTCCCTGATTCTAATGACCAGTCCTCCTTTAGGGTAAAGGTCCGTTAGTCCCTTCATGGTAATGCACTCCTATTTTTCCTTCCTTTTTCTTTTCTTCAGGCCTGGACTAGGAAAGGACACCAGGATGCCTGTCCAAATGGTCTCAGGTCTTGTAAGAGATGTGAACTTGAGGACACAGGAAAGCATTCGATCTTACATCATTAAGATCCCATAAGTGAGGGTATTGATGAATGAGGTAGGGGTATCTTGGTTATTGTAAGTAATTATAGCCGTTAGTTAAAAGAGATTAATAAGAATACAAATGCCAAATTAGCAATGAATGGATGAACAGTTTTGTATAGTGATGAAAATAATTAAGAAATACATATAAAAAAATTTCTCCTTTGTCTTCAGTGTTTACCTATGTCTATGTCGTTGTTCATATAAAAAAATAACAAGTAAACAATGCGCCGTAGTTTCTTCGACGCAATCGAGTTCTCTGTATAGCGTATAATGCTGTATGAAACTCTCAGCCACGGCCCATGAAATTCTCAGCCGCGGTCCATGAAACTTTCAGCCACCAAAGCCCGGTGGTGGCCTGTGTTGTTGTTAGCACGCATAGCGGCGCCCACTTTAACCTTAAATAAAATAAAGACTACTGAGGCTAGAGGGCTGCAATGTGGTATGTTTGATGACTGGAGGTTGGATGAGCAACAAACCAATTTGCAGCCCTCTAGCCTCAGTAGATTTTAAGATCTGAGGGCGCAGGGCAAGACAAAAAGGCAATTCAATAATTTTCTTTTATGGAAAACTAATAAACAGACGGAGTTATTCTTGCAGAAGTAACAAAAAAAAAAAAAAAAGCTGTTATAATCAAGAAGAATTGCACTTCTGCCCCGATACAAGCAGGAAGGGAGAAAATGAAGTCTTGTAGCGGAAATGGACGGTCTCCAAGGCCGGGGAACATTATTGGATTCGACTGGATGGAGGTCGAGGGGAAATGATCTTTCGCTGCTAAACACAAAATTCTCTTAGAAAGGATTAGTTGGAGTGGACATTTCAGTACGTAATCAGTGATCTGTCTCTCCCAGAAACACACACACACACACCCATATGATTTATATATACGTATATATATATATATATATATATATATATATATATATATATATATATATATATATATATATATACATATATATATATATATATATATATATATATATATATATATATATATATATGCACTTGTAATAACCACAATGCCCTCTTCACTTCTTGAATTCTTTGCTCTTTTATTTTATTTTATTTATTTATTTATTTTTTTGGATACGCTTGTCACTACAAAGCCTGATGTCCGGTGCCAGGAAACGAACCCAGGTCCCATAATCACAAAGAGGTCACGTTGCCGACCTGACCTGTGGTTATGGGACCAGGGTTCGTTTCCCGTATCGGACATCACAATTTCTTCAAATTTCTTTGAACTTGGATTTTCAGGCTTTGTAGTGACAAGCATATCCAAAAAATGAGCAAAGAATTCAAGATGTTAAGAGGGCATTCTGGCTTTTACAATTGCATATGTATCTGGTTAAAAAGTGACCAGTAGATTCTACACGTTATATATATATATATATATATATATATATATATATATATATATATATATATATATATACACACACACATATATATATATATATAATATATATATATATATATATATATCATATATATATATATATATATATAAAGTTTTTCAGTACACATGACCTAGTGTATGCTTCCAGATATTAAGCCACAGATCCAGAAAAATATCCCCCTTGATATCGAATTCACTTTATCTGGGGGGAATAATCAGCATCCAAAGGGAATATCATATAACTTCATCTTTCCAGGCCAGGATTCGAAGTTTGTTTAATGGGTTCGGTACAGAAGTGATAGAGGACTTATCCATATCGGCTCTCTCTCTCCTCTCTCTCTCTCTCTCCTCTCTCTCTCTCTCTCTCTCTATATATATATATATATCATATATATATATATATATATATATTATAATATATACATATATAATTATATATATATATATATATATATATATATATATCAATGATGCAAAAAAAAATATACCATGCTCTGTTAGATAAATAAGATTTAAGAACTGTGACATCGAAAAGGTTTGGAAATACTTCCTCCAAAACTTAAGGAAATTTGATCTCTGGGCAAAATTTGGCCAATGGAGCCAATTACAGAGACCACCGGATTCTCTTTCTCCAAATTCTTTGGATCAATCTGTCCTCCCTTCTCCCCCCCCCCCCCCCCCCCCCACCCCCCCCCCCCCCCCCACCCCGCTTCCCCCCCCCTGATGATCTCCCCTCACGCGAAGTTCCTTATAACCTCCGGACTCCTTTTTTTTTTTTTTTTTTTTTTTTTTACCTCCAGGCATCTCCGTGTGTCCTTCCTGTCAATAGAAGTGGACATTATTAAGTCCCTTTGTCCACTCATAAGATAGAGAAACTGCCTCTCTTATCCTCGGCAAGGTTCCCTGTCCTGTTTACTAAAGGCGGCAAAATGGGTCGTATAGATGAAACAGTAGGAAGAGAAGGGAAGGCGGGGTTATGAGACTGTAAAATTTAATGTTTGGCCAAGAGTAAAGACGAAAAGAAGGACATGAAAATATCAACTTTTCTCATGAGTAAACACAAGAAGAAAGCCATGAAAATATAAACTTTTTTCCACGACTAAAGGCAAGAGGAAAAACATGAAAAATAGATATGTTTTTTCCACGAGGAAAGTATGAAAAGTAGAAATGTTTTTCATTTATTAAAGACTAGAGGATAGATATGAAAATATAAATGCTTTTTATGACTGAAGAATAAAGAAGACATGAAAATGTAAATGTGTTTCCCCGAGTCAAGTCAAGAGGTAGGACAGGAAAATATAAATGTTTCCATGAGTTTCCCGTGAGTAAAGTCAAGAGGAAAATATGAAAAACAGGAATGTTTTTCATCTAAAGACAAGATGAAAGACACGATTTTTTTTTTTACTATGAACAAGGACAAGAAGAATCAGATAAGAAATAGATATTTTATTATAGGGTACCAATTAAGAGAATATTTTTCAGTACACACCTGCTATCATTCTTTAAAAGCCAGTGCTCTTAAAATAGAATAGTAAATGTTTTGGAAAAATTTCAGCTTTTCAGGTTCTATAAAACCGAAATTCTTGACTTCGATACACATGAGAAAAAAGGACAGGCAAAGGAAATAAAAAAAAGTCATAATACAAATAAAAAACTTTAAAAAATTCGAGGGATTAAAAAAATGAAAAAAGTCAACACGATTTTTTTATGGTCGTTTCCGAATGAAAGAAAAACCTTCTCAACTCGAGAGGCCAAGGCTTTGAAGAGTAGCTTTTGAGTTAATCTTTTGATTGGTGTAGTTCTTTCGCTGCGGCCATACTTTTGCCCTCAAGTCGTATTTAAAAACAATATTTTAAGAGTTTCGGCCTTTATAGTTTTTT
>NC_061088.1:16991789-16994289 GCF_015104395.2 Macrobrachium nipponense | reverse complement strand
TTTTTTAAGGTCTCTGGTTCGTGGGATGTGTGATGAATGCAAGATCTGTTTTGATTTATTTTTCATGTATTTTTATTTATTCATCCATAATATCTTGTAAGGCAAAGACCAGCAGTTACTCCCACATTCATTCTTTATACCGACGAATCCTGGTTAAAATGACTTGGCAGGAATCTTTCAGCTTATCCGCTCATCGGCAGCGCGTCGAACCCCTGCACACATACTGCGCCCTTTACTTCTCTCTATCGTCCTAGATAGCAAGGACCTTCCATTCTATGTTGCGCTTCCTAGATTTATATACATAATTTTTGTTCGTTTCTCTAACCCGAGATTCGTCGTTAACACTACTACGTTTTTAATTGTTTATTTCATTCACTGCAACCGTCATCAGATTTTAGTTTCCTTTAAAAGAATAATATTGAGACGGCTATTTGTCTCCCCGTCCGCACTTCTCCTGTCCGCGCTCAGATCTTAAAAGCTACTGAGACTAGAGGGCTGCAAATTGGCATGTTGATAATCTACCCTCCAACCATCAAATATACCAGATTGCAGCCCTCTAGCCTCAGTAATTTTCCTTTTATTGAAGGTTAAAGCTAGCCATAATCGTGGGTCTGGCACCGCTATTGGTGCAATAACACAGGCCACCTCCGGGCCATTGCTGAAGGTTTCATGGGCTGCGCTGAGATTTTCATACAGCATTTTACGCTTTAGAGAAGACTCGATTTCTTCGGCGCAATTTTCACTTGTTTACTCTTATCGTGGACATTATATTTATATTTATATTTCTTGTTGTTTATCTTATTGATTGATGTTTTACTGTATTTTATACTTTCGGCAATCTTTATTTTTCACCCACTTTTATTTTTTACCTATATTGTCATTACACATCTTTCGGAAATAGTATATTCCTTGTAAATATTCTACATTAAAAGAAAATGATGGAACTGGGTATAAGGCGAAAAGACAGATGTTGCAAATAATTGATCTATTTCTTTTCAGTCCTGCGATAAAAGATTGAATTTGACCAAAGAAAATAATGTAGAATGATAATAATTCATGATATTATTTCTTTCTGCAAACAAAAATGTATAGAAATTATACAGAAAACATTTCCGAAGATATAGTTCTTTCTTGTTATCGGAAAGAAATATGGTAGAAGAGAGTTTGAAAAAATATCTAGAGTAATTTATATTTCATTTTCAGATCGGAGAAGAATAAGAATCTTACGCAATTTATCTGTTTTCTTTTCCCGAAGAAAAAAAATGAGATGTGAAATATTATTATATTAAAAAACCGGACACACGAAATGGCCCGCCTGACTTCCGGTTGAGTTATGGGCCCGTTCGCCTAAATTAAGAGACCCAAAAAAACAAGTCTAGTATTAATTGAATTTCGGATTTCCCTTCCATAACAATTTCGGGGACATTAATCTTTTTACAGTTTTCAGTTATTTGTTTTATTTTCTGAATTACACTCTTTGTTGGCTTATTGATGTTCATCGTGACCTGTTGCCGGTCACAACCTATTTGTAAACTTCTGACGCATATGGGGATCGAACACCAGTCTCTCAAATGGCAGGCCAGTCAACATCTTACCCACCCCAACTTACAGTCAACTCCTTGACCCCATTTCCAGTCAAATCCTGACCCCATTTCCAGTAAATCCCTGAAACCCCAGTTTCCCAGTCAATCCCCTAACACCAATTTAGAGTCAACTCCCCAACCCCTACTTCCAGTCAACTCCATACCCCCTTTTCTAGTCAGCTTCCTACTCTCAATTCCAGTTGACTCCCTACCCCCAGTCCCAGTTAACTCCATACCCACATTTCCAATTTACTCCCTGCCCCTTTTCCAGTCACTCCTTATCCCCATTTCCAGTCAACTCCCTGCCCCCTTTTCCAGTCAAATCCATAACCCTATTTTCAGTTACCTCCCTACAGCGATTTCCAATATCTCAGTACCCCTAGTTCCAGTCAACTCCTTATCCCCATTTCCAGTAACTCACTACCCTTATTTTCAGTCAACTTCCTACCCCATTTCCACTTCAATCCCTACCCCCATTTCCAGTTGACTCCATACTCCCTTTTCCAGTCTACTCCCAGCTGGACCACAAAGTTCATGGAAAGAAGTTGGAACTAAAATACTCCTGTACCTAAGATTTTTCCAAACTGCTGCCATACGTACCAGCGAATTTTACCCAACTTCCCGACCTCCCAGCGACCCAGTATTCCCTCTTCAGCGTGAATGTTTTGCCGATTTTTCATCTTAAAGGACTTGGATCCTAATCCAGCGCTCAACCTTTGTCATTGATCTCGAATTGAAATCCAATTAAAGGAGTAATATTCAGGCTATACCCTTCCCTCTAGGCATTCGTTTCTGGGAAAAGGTTACTGTTGGTAGTTCCGTAATCATGTTCCCCACACGGCGGGGATGGGGGGCCGTACCTGGAGCAATGTCCCAACGGGCCACGGCGTCTCAACATTCATCAATAATCTATCATC
>NC_061088.1:16951789-16986789 GCF_015104395.2 Macrobrachium nipponense | reverse complement strand
AGACAAACAAGCACCTCAGTGACGTGATCGGTATGGTCTTGGCCTGCCACCTCGGTGGTCGCGAGTTCGATTCTCGGCCATTCCACTGGGGGGTTAGAGATGTGTATTTCTGGTGATAGAAGTTCACTCTCGATGTGGTTCGGAAGTCACGGAAAGCCGTTGAATAACCACTGGTTCCACGCAACGTGAAAACACTATACAAACAAACAAACAAAAGGAAGACAAACGACTGAGGAAAAAGGAGAGAACGCCTGATGCGCAAGAAAGAAACGATTGAGGTAACACAAAGGAAGCCGACCTTTAGAACACGTCCTGTGGGGACTCCCGACTCCTGCTACCCCGATGCCATCGGCGATACTTTTATTAAAGGCTCGCCCAGTTACCCCCTCACTTATGCTCTTGTACTTACAAACGTTCGTACATACTTACAGACAAGTGTTCTTATTTAGCGACGCGCACATGACACTCGTCTACTTACATAGTTCCATAACTGAGGTACTGATACTGCGCATGTAAATGTATAGCTGACACACACGGACATGTGTTTATAGATATATGTATGCATATATGTATATATGTATACACACACACACACACACACACACACACACACACACACACATATATATATATATATATATATATATATATATATATATATTATATATATATAAAATGCAATAGCACGTGATGTATTATATTTGGAGATGTATCATAAAGAAAATGAATCACTGGGTACCGAATGTTTCATTTTTCTTGTGGTACACCCGCATATATATATATATATATATATATATATATATATATATATATATATATATATACACACACACATATATATATATATATATATATATATATATATATATATATATATATATATATATATATATATATATAAATGTATATATGCGTGTGTGTGTGTGTGTGTGTGTGTGTGTGTGGTGTGTGTGCAAATGATGCTCCAGTAGTTTTCCCAATCACTAAACATACTTGAAAGGAAATGTACTTGCAGCCTTGGCAATTGAAGAAAAACGATGATAATTTTAGATATGACTGAAGAGCGCATATTTTGATTATGGTTATTTTTAAAGGCACTGTGATTATTTTGATTTCCTAAACATGTATGATGACTTTAATCCTATCGGTTGGTCACTTGGCACAAAACACGTCTCTCAGGCGGCTTATACACACTATACCTTCAACAAAAATCTAAATATCTAAGGATTCTTAAATCTCTTCGTACAAACATACAGACATGCATTCCTAGTACATTTATAAAGGCATAACCCACGTCTAATTAACACTTACCTATACTCGTACAGTCACAAAAAATTCCTTTTATAACGTTTCACCATATTTGAGACGTTTCGGAATTTTCATGTCTTTAAGAATTTAAAATAGTCAGAAATTCTCCGGTACTCAAGAATTCCCATGTGTTCGGGAATTCGAAAAGAAATGCTCACGCGGTGCTTTAAGCGGTTCACTGTCGACGGGGTAGAAGTTCAGCAGCGGCCGGCTGGCCCTAACCTTCCGCTGTTTATCAGTTCCTCTTGTCCTTCTTCTTCTTCTTCTTCTTCTTCGTCTTCGTAATCGTCTAACTTTCCTAACTTTACTGTCCTCCTCTTATCCTGTCTCAACATAAGGCTGAGTCCCAAGAGCTCTCTGACGAGAGCCTAGAAAGCTGATTCAGCGGAAGTTTTTGTTTATTTTTTTAAATATTGATTTATTTTCTCTCTTTTCGTCAAGGACGAAGTAAATATTTCCCATCCCTCTCGTGGACTGATCAATGTCGTCTGTGCGTCATGCCTCTCCCCCCCCAGGGCATCTTGCCAATTTCACAAAGGGCTCCCTGCTCTGTCAAAGGTCGCTTGTATCGCTTTGACGGAATGAGGTCATGGGTTTGCCCTATATGTGGGGGGAGGGGGGGGGGACGAATCGCCTTCGGGGTTTGACCCATTTAAGGTTAAGGGAGCTCGTCGGGGTTTGCTAAGCACTGCTGGTACTGCTGTTTACCACTTTCCCTTTGTTCTGTCAATATCATTGTTACCATTATTTGCTTTAGTTTTGCTTGACATTGATTAAACATCCAAGGTTTTTTTTTTTTATCGCGCAAAATGCATTTTTAGTAACGTTTTCTTTCATGTATTTTTTTTTTAAATCAAAATTTTCAGCTGAAAAATCTAGAAAACAGCCAACCTTTTCTAGTCGCGCAAAATTCGTTTTCAGTAACATTTTCTTTTATGCATTTTTCTTTTAAACAAATCAAAAATTTCAGCTGAAAAATCGAAGAATTGTCTTATCTGTTTTTGGAGACATTCTTATTTTTTTATATTATTTTGTCTTTATTGTTATTATTATTATTATTATTTATGACTTGCAATCATATAACGAAATTTCCGTCGTCTGCAGTTTCCTTGAAGCGAGTAAGACCTCGGACAATCATTATCTCATAACTTTGTAAATATTTCATGCGTGACGGGGAAGGTCAAGTAAGGTTTTAATGCCCCTCCTCTGTCGTCTTCATAATGACAGTCATCTCTCGTCGACACCTTCATTATTCACACCGTCTCTCTCTCTCTCTCTCTCTCTCTCTCTCTCTCTCTCAAATTCAATATTTTCCATTACAGGCTATTGAATACCCCTCTCTCTCTCTCTCTCTCTCTCTCTCTCTCTCTTTGACACACGTTTGAACGTCTGAGACTTGTGCTGAATAATCCAAAGGGTCTAGTGTAGTGCCAGGTCGCCAGGCCAAACTTTCATAAATCAAATCGTATCTATGTAAGACCTCCATTATTCGTTTGCCTTTTTACCGTTATCTTCTTATTATCTCTTTCATTATTCTTTTTGCTCTCTCTCTCTCTCTCTCTCTCTCTCTCTCTCTCTCTCTCTCTCTCTCGAGATCTTTTCATTCTCTCAAACACACTCTTAACTCTTTCAGCATCTGAACCTCTTATTATTGTGCGTCCTTCTACACCTGTCGTCATTGATATGTTTTTTCTGAATAATTCTTACTCTCTCTCTCTCTCTCTCTCTCGTTAACTCATCCTTGACATGCAGTTCCCCTTGAAGAAAGAGAATAAAATCTGCATTTTCTTTCCTCCACTTCTCATTGTGTCCCCCAATTCCCCTCCTACCTCACACCAAGCATAGCTTCCCTAACCCCTCCCTCCCCCCGTCTGCTTTCCCCTCCCAAGGTCTCATTCATGCCTCCCTCCCTCTCCCCCTCCACCACCAACTCCCCCGTCTCCTCCTCCATTTAAGCATGCCATTCAGTTTCCAGTTATTGCTGTCAGCCAAGACGATTTCGTATCCTTTAAGTGACCTTCCAGCCGTCATGGATTTTTTTTTTCTTTTTTCATATCTTCTTCCTCCGCTCATTCACTCAGTCTTTCCCTTTCATTTCTCCTCTTCCTCTTCTTCTTCTTCTTCTACCTTTTCTCTTCGTCCTCATCGCGATGCACTTCCTTTGGTTATTCGTTCTTAGTATTATTCAGGAAAGTTTGTTCTTTTGATTATCTTGCTTACGGCTCTCTCTCTCTCTCTAATTTACATATATATATATATATATATATATATATATATATATATATATATATATATATTATATGTCTGTGTGTGGTGTTCAAGAGTGAACGCCAGTGCAGGATACGTTCATATTTCCTGATACTTCGTTTAAATACACATGACGTACATCTGCAGTGACCACGCACATGCGCACACACGCACACTGAACACCACACAACTCTGTCATGAATGCATTCGCGTTTTTCCTTGACATCAAGGACCACTTATCTAACACCTATTTATTCCATCTTTCCAGCAATTTCTCGGTCCTTCTTTCCCTCCTCCTCATCCTCATTCTCCTCCCTTTTACATCTTCCAAATTACACTCATTTTAATCAGTTATTCTGTCTTCCACTTGTCCGCTTAACCGAGCCACCTCAGAGCGGTGTGATCCATAATTTGATCGATGCTAATCCTTCTTTAATTTGCATCCACTTAAGTAAAACAGAGCTGATGAGACAATCTTTTCCCACGTGTCAGCTTTTGCTTGTGCTCATAATCCTCTGCTTCTCCAGTTCTTGTTTCATGCTTTATTTTTTTGTGCTTTATATTTTATTTGTCATCGTTCGCCGTATTATGTCCCAACTACCCCCTCGAATCAAATAGTTCTATACTTTAAAAAGAATTGCTGAGTCTTCTTGGCTTCCATTTATTGTTTGCTAAACATACATACATGCACACACACACACACACACACACACACACATATATATATTATATATTATATAATATATATATATATATATATATATATATATATATCTATATATATATATATATATATATATATATTATTCCTACTATACATACAAGTGCCCCACGTTTAGGATCAAGCGAAATAGTTAACCAGTAAGACGACGAAGTGTATTAAAGATTTTAAAACCTATTACCGTAAAACTGGGACCCATTTTTCTTCCCCTATCTAGACATTAGCATATGGCTTAAAGAAAAACGACGCTTTTACAAAATAAAAAAATAAAAGCAAAGGGATATAAGCCATCGCATAAAACCTGGTGTAAAAACTTCTAGCCTCTTATATGGTCCCTGGAGCAGAGGATGGAGCCATATAGTATTATTAATACTGATGGAGCTGGGTAAGATGATCCTTTCTTAAAAGAGAGCAGTGTGTGAGTTTGTATGCGTGTGTGCGCATGCGCAAGAGAAATATTGCCATAAACTTTGACTTTGCTTAATACGTTATAGATTGACGCTAATGCAGTGTGAAAGATATATATATATATATATATATATATATATATATATATATATATATATATATATATATATATATAGATGTGTGAGTGTATGTGTGTGTAAATAAATTCTTCTGTTGAAACAGTTTATGTCTCAAGTATAAAATAGGAAAATGGGCCTTTTGTACTTGCTATATATATATGTGTGTGTGTGTGTGTGTGTCTGTCTGTCTGTCTGTCTGTGTGTGTGTCTGTGTGTGTATCATATGCACGCACAAGCCCGAATCTTATGACGCCTGACGCCTAATGCTGGTGGCTGTTTTTAACCTAGATGAAATGATGAGAACTTGGCTGCATGATTGGCGAAGCAGAGAAAATGGGATCGACCTCGTATGTATCAATTGGAAGCAGAGATGTCGAGTTCAGGGCGAAAGAATGAAAGAAGGAACGACGTCGTGAAAAATTTCGAAAGAAGGAAAAAATAAATTGAATCTCTCGTTGACTGACGAATATATAGAATAGAATATAAAATTTAGGCCAAATGCGAAGCGCGGGGGCTTATTAGGTCATTCGGCGCTGAGTTAGTAATTCGTAACAAAAGTTCTTAAAAGGTGTAACAGGAGGAAAACCTTTCAGTGGTACTAAGAATCAATTGTTCGGAGAGGGTGTGACGTAAGGTTGAAGAAAGCGAATATGAAAGGAGGTACAGTAAAAGACATGAAAGGGCATTCCATTGAGGTGTGAGGTATGTGTATTTCTGGTGATAGAAATTC
The DNA here is from genome assembly GCF_015104395.2 of Macrobrachium nipponense. Lineage (NCBI taxonomy): Eukaryota > Metazoa > Arthropoda > Malacostraca > Decapoda > Palaemonidae > Macrobrachium > Macrobrachium nipponense. The sequence continues at coordinate 16,981,256 of NC_061088.1, read as the reverse complement.
ACTCTCTGCGTGGTTCGGAAGTCACGTAAAGCCGTTGGTCCCATTGCTGAATAACCACTGATTCCATGCGACGTAAAAACACCACACAAAAAACAAACTTAATTAGTGCCTGCAGTGCACCGCATGAGGTACACTGACGGCACTACCTCCCTACGGAGTTAACTTACGGAGGATCAGTCGTGTTGAGGAATGATGTTCATAAAATGAACAGATGATGGTAAACTGTGTCATACCAAAATATTAATGAACGAGTGACCATCACGTGAAGAAAATACAAACTTAAAAGTGAGAAAAATGTCAACTATATGCCTAGTAATTTTTTTTTTTTTAGTCTGAGAGCACATTATTGATGGTGATTTTACGGTAAGACACGTCAGGCGACAACTCGAACTTAGTAATGATAAAATTTAGATGCAATATTTTAGTGAAATGATCTTCATTGTTGTCCCCAGACAGCTGTTTCGACTCCTGATGGGATGTGAAACATGAATATTTACACAGCATTTCTGATATTTCAGAATAGATCGCAATGGTGAGAGAAAACGTCCATTGCCGGTGCGAGTAACTTTTAAAGTTTTTCAAGATTTATTTCAACCATCGCGTGCCTACTATTTAGAACCGAGCACGACTAGCCACAATTGCTCGAATTTCCCGACTGAATCTCCTCAGCGGAGATAATCGACCCTAATTGACTGACTTTTTAGAGACGTGACCAGGAGAGGTGGACTTGAATTTGAAGTGTGGCGTTCAGGAGCTGAGTCATGGAGAATGCATTGTACATGGAGAATGAATTGTACGTGGAAAATGTATTGTACATGGAGAATGCATTGTACGTGGAGAATGCAATGTACACGGAGAATGTATTATACGTGGAGAATGCAGCGTACATGGAGAATGTATTGTACGTGGAGAATGCATTGTATGTGGAGAATGCATTGTACGTGGAGATTGCAATGTACATGGAGAATGCATTGTACGTAGAGAATCCAGTATACATGGAGAATGTATTGTACGTGGAGAATGCATTGTACATGGGGAATGCATTGTACGTGGAGAATGCAATGTACATGGAGAATATATTGTAAATGGAGACTGCATTGTGGACCGGGGTCACGGGTTTGAGGTGGTGTCCAGAACAATTTTCAGAATAAAAATGAGTACTTGGAATAATTGTAACGACGGCCAAAGTGACAAAGTTCTACATATTTTAAGGGAACAACATAAGTTCTTTGACATTTTAACTTTATTAATGTTAATGGTTACGTGGTATGTAAAAAAATGAAAGAAAAAAATACTTCATTAATGAAATCACAAATAAAAACAGATACAGGGTGGCCATAAAGTCCCAGTACCGTTACATGTTGTAAATAGTTGTAATGGTACTGGGACTTTATGGACACCCTGTGTAACGAACTGCTGACATTATAATTATATCAACAGGACATATCAGAATTCTGAGAAGTCCGCAGTAATATCAACATTACCCATTTCGCCAATGACATCTCGCATAAAGGAAACATGAAAATGCGTGAATTTCTTGTACAGCGTCACTGAACATGAGATAACATTAGTATCGAATGACCCCCCAAACATTTCGGCTGATCAAAATACGCAGGCCAATTACCGTTTTTCATTTCGTAAATAAAGTTGTAACCGCTTCGGTCACCTTTGCATGTCAAATTAGTTTGAGATCCTTATTTGCTGGGGAATTCCCACAAAGACTTATCTGTATTTATTTGATACCACAAACTCGCAGCCGGCTATGAAGCATTCAGGCTTCTGAAAAACCTTTTCTCTCTTTTCATGGGTAAGAAGGTTTCCATGGCAACTAATAACTTTATTTCTTCGCGGTGGTTTGTCCCGCTCGTTGATGACTTCAAGGGAAGGTTCTCTTGTGTCTGCTGAGTTTCATCAAATACTGTTCAGTCGTTTTTTTTAGGTATTTTGGCTACAGACGCACACGCACACACACGCACTTACATGAAAACTGTTTGGCAAACATATATATATATATATATATATATATATATATATATATATATATATATATGTATGTATGATGTATGTATCCTTAAATCCACGGTAGAAAGGTGAGTGAAAACTGGGGACTTAGAACAAGTACTTTCGTAGTTTTCAAACTACGAAAGTTCTTGTTCCAAGTCATTAGTTTTCACTCAACTTTCTACCGTGGATTTAAGGATATTCTCAAGCACGCGTTCTTCGTGTTACATTGATATATATATATATATATATATATATATATATATATATATATATATATATATATATTATTCGAGCTACAAATGTCCCTTAATATCTAATTCGCTCTACCTCGGATTTGATATATTTTCATATACGTAAACCGAAGTAACATCACTGTCGTCTTGATTTCGTCCCTGTCCGCTGGACGGTGGTTCGATCCCACGAGAGGACGATGTTATTATCAACTAAAAAATTCCCCTTGGGTTTCAATATATGAAAATATATCAATTCCGAGGTAGAGCGAATTGGATATTAAAGGACATTTGTAGCTCGAATAATTTTTATGAATCACGGTGATGTGATGATTATTCACACACACACACACACACACACACACACACACACACACACACACACACATATATATATATATATATATATATATATATATATATATATATATATATATATATATATATATATAAACACACACACATTATACATTTACGTCGCAGCCATGGGGGAGATGGTCTTAATGTTAAAATACTGGCGCGTTTATTGACACAATTTCCGGCTCCGGTGAATGCGTGATCATGAGAAATATTGATGTATATGCTTATGTGAGTCATGCTTAACCATCCAATCAATATAATAGAATCTGCTTATCATTCCTCTCATCATCACTTTGCTTTTATTTCGTTGTTTTTCCTCTTCTCCTGTCCATTTTTCCAAACAAACACACAGCGCATCTGTATCTTTTTTCAGACTTAGAACGTTCCCTTGTCATATTTCGAGTTAGTCAAGTTTTTCCACTAGTTTTACTATTTTTAGTTTTCTGTAAAAGAAAACTATTGTGTCGGCTTTGTCCGTCCGCCTTCAGTTAGAAAAAACTACTGTGGCTAGAGGGCTGCAAATTGGTATGTTGGTCATCTACCCTCCAATCACCAAACATACCAAATTGCAGCCTTCTACTGTCAGTAGGATTTATTTCATTTAAGGTTAAAGTTAATCATAATCGTGCTTCTGGCAGCGCTATAGGTACCAATAACATAGGCCACCAACGATTGTCTGGCGCATTTTTTACTTGTTTTGTTTTATAAGATCAATATTTCGCAATACTGAATTATTTCCCAAAATAGTTTGTTTCGCCCTACCTTTCCAAAATCTGTTATTTACCTGTTGTAATAAGCCCTAATCATTCGCTTTTGGATCCTATCATCCTTTAATTATTTTTTTTCTTTAAATCAATCCTTCTCGGTCTCTTTTTTTTTTTTTTTTAAATCCCTGGTTGGTTTTTTCTTTATTTTATATTTTTCCCTTCTGCCATAGGTCTTTTTGTTCTGCCTCATTCCCTGCATCTTAAAATTCATTAATTTTACTACCTTTCCAAGCCCGATTGATTTCCCCTATGTCAAGTTTACCCTCGACCATTATGTGTTTTTCCAATCTGTGAGCCCTTTTCATTTTGCGCTGCTCCCGTTTATGTGTAATTAATTGTTCTTTAATAGTTTTTTTTTCTTTTATGCCAACTCTTCCAAAAACCTTTTTCGTGTCCCATATCCCATTTTCCTTTTTTATCTGGAATTTTTTTTTATTTTTAAATTAATTTTTTTCGTCATCCCTCCCCTTGTTGGCTTATCGATTTCCCCTCGTGATACAAATCCCCTAATAGGTTTATGGCTTTTATCAACAAGTATCTCATCGTTCGCCATCGAGAACGCCATTGACAGACCTACCTATCTTCTCTCTTATTCCTGTACCTGTGCCTCGCTTATCCATCTGACATTTTATTCTGAACCTGCTTCGTCCTGTCCTCTGTTCTTCCCTCTCTGATCCGTTTCGTTTTTGTGGGTCCACCTGTCACTTCTTTGTTTTTGTGCCATACTTCTTCACTTGGAATTTAGGCTTCACCCTCCATTACCTGTGTCTTATTCACTCCTCTCATTTACACCTCGTATTTCTACTTCAACAGGCTTATCCATTTCGCATTTATGCTTCATTCGCCGTTAGCCGAACTGTCAGAGGACAGGCAGGCTTTTATCATATTTTCATACTCTTCCTCCCTATTCCAATTCTTGAGTTTGATCAATCCACCTCGTATTTATAATAATAATAATAATAATAATAATAATAATAATAATAATTGTTCTTACTATCAGCTCAAGGCCATATACATGGAATATACAAAGAATAGACAACAACATACAGTCTAGATACAATAAATAACATGATAAAAAATAAATAAATAAAAAGTGATTACTAATCGGCAATATCCACACTTGCTAAGGTAGTATAAAAGATGGTAATCATGATAATGGTAATAACCGTAATAAAACTGAGAATGGTTAAAATATTGCATGTAACAAAACTATATTGATTATAATTACAGTAATAATGGAAAAAGGAAAATACCAGTAATAACAGTAATGTAATAATACAACGATAATGACAGATTATGCAGATGACATTTTGCAAAAACAGAGATTAAGTCATTTTGGGAACAAACGCTTCATTTTCCCATCTTCCCCACAATTTAGATCTTCTATTTGCCTCACTACTGAGGATGCTTTGTATGAGCGAATTGCTTCTGCTTCGTAGTCAGGTGATCAGAATGGACATTGTTCGCTTAAAATGATTTTTAAATTGTCCATGTGGCTTTCTGTGAACATCTGTGTGGCGAAGTGGTAGCGAGGAGTGTTTGTGAGGCGTCTCAAAATGTCATTGTGAACAACAGTGATACGTCTCATGGTCTCTCTGGCGTAGTTCGTCCATAGGGAGCTCCCATAGATACTATAGCAATACGAGCGGAAGAGCAGCAGTTTCAGTCTCGGTGACAGAAGACAAACCTCCTTGCAATCATGTTGCCAGTTCCACATAGTTTACGACGCCTCTGTTCTATGTATGCCGTATCTTTTAGGTCGTCCGTGATAATGTGACCCAAATACGGAAATTCGTGCACGAATTCCAGCCGATGATTTCCGAGGAAAATTTGTGGTTCTGCAATATGCTTAATCGATCTCGGGAGCAGCGACATGTACTGGGTCTTGGTTTCGTTGTGTAGGATATCATATTCCCATTTTCAGTCGTCTTATCCATCTTCTCCAACCCTTTTATTTATTTATTTATTTTGCTTGTTAGGATTTTGGGTCAATTTCTGCTTTTGATTTCTTTTGATTGTCTTTCCTCAATTCAACATTTTCTTTCCGTTCACTTCCTGTCCTACCCTTCTCTTCGTGTCTATTTCTGTTCCATACTAATGACTGCAGGAGAGCTCTTGAAAATTATTTTTGGAATCATTTTTCTCATATGCTTTCCATCTTTTTGCTTTTCAGTTATTTCTATCCATGTGTCTTCTTCCCTTTTCTGTCTTTTTAAACTCATCCACTGGTCTGTCTTCATTTAATGTCACTCAGGTAATTTAGAGTGCATGTTCTCTTTCCTATCTATTTCAGCCACTTTTACAGTTATATCTCTCCATCCTTCCCCACCCCATGGGAGAGGGGGGGGGGGGGGGGGGGGGGGGGGGGGGGGGGGGGGGGGGGGGGGGGGGGGGGGTGGGGGGGGGGGCGCGGAGTGGGTTTTTAGTGCCGCCAGTGCACCTCACCCGACTGTAGGTATTATTTGGGTTCTTTTGCAGCGTCTCTCCGGCCCCTCGCTGCAATCCCTTTCATTTATTTTACTGTACCTCCGTTCATATTGTCTTTCTTCTTTCTTGCCATCCACCCTCTCCTAACAATTGACTCATACTGCAGCTGCTTTGAGGTTTTCCTCCTTACATCTTTCAAACCTTTCTACTCTCAATTTCCCTTTCAGCGCTGAATGACCACATAGGTCCCAGCGCTTGGCCTTTGGCCCTAAATTCTCTATTCCCATTCCATTCCATCCGTCCTCATGTTCACATCGAAATTTCCTTGGCTATATTTCTTTCTTTTTCGGTTTCGGATGCAACTACTTGATGGGTCCTGTTGGGGCATAATTTGGAGGACAAACATGGCCCGTCTGGGCCCAATGTTTGACCTCCACTCCATGGCCCCTGCTTATCTCATTAGGCGAAAGCAGCCTAACCAGGCTTAGGATTGACCTCACTAATGGAAGGTCACATGATGGGAGGCTCTCTCTCTCTCTCTCTCTCTCTCTCTCTCTCTCTCTCTCTCCAGCTTTCGAAAGCCAGTTTAAACAGTGACCATATCCACTTATGGTAGAGCCTCGATGAGGTAATCCTCCATAATCCTGCAATTTCTCTCTCTCTCTCTCTCTCTCTCTCTCTCTCTCTCTCTCTCTCTCTCTCTCTCTCTCTCAACCGTTCGGGTACACAGTTAATTAATTGCATCTTTCCTTTTATACTTCTGAGAAACGACAGACTGGAACCTTTGGTAATTTTACGTTGCTTATCGATAACCTTTTGGTTGCTTGAAAAATTAAACCGTGAGGTGATGACGTAAAAAATAAATAAATGATAGTAATATATATATATATATATAATATAATATATATATATATATATATATATATATATATATATATATATATATATATATATATATATATATATATATATATATATATATATATATATTCATATATGAAATGTGTTGGTGTGTGTTATGTAAATATCTTTTTTACTTTCTACATGCAGTTGGAAAAGAAAAAAGATACGGTCAAATCATTTAAAATGTTGCAATACTGTTTCAGAGTATTTGGTTACGCCTGACGTTGTAAACGAAACACGTTAATTTTCATAAATAAATAAATAAATAAATAAATAGATAAATAGATAAGAGCTGTGGCTATTTATACAAATTCTGTGAGAAGACATTCGGGTCTTAGCCAATCAGATTACGGGAATATGGATTAGTGCGTAATTATGGCAAGTGTTGTTTCGGCTTTCATACACATATGGTTAAAAACCAGGTATATTTTCACATGTGAAAATCGGGTACATCTTTACTTTATGGCATATTTATTTTTATTCAGTGGGTAATAATGTATTTTGGCGTTTTGCTCTACTATGTTCATGCCCTTCCTTGGTGTTTCGGCAGTATCTGTAAACTAATCAATCGGTGTCGTGACTTTTGGTTAGGGCCAAAAGCGCTTAGTTGAGAATCAACACTTATTCCTGGCTTTACCCCGTAGCGTTGGACTATGACTTATCGTCTACGGGCAGCAGCATCTTGTTATGGCAGATCTGTGGGTATGTTTACCCTCGCGCAGAATTATGGAGATCTTCATCACCGCGAATCGGTGGGCCCGCGACTGTGTGTACGTGTTTATCGCGGGCGAGAATGAGGCCATTTTTATCATTACAGACCAACGATGATTTTGACGTTGGGCTTGTTTGTTTACACCCAGGGGAGCAATTTGACAGCCGTAAGGGATGTTTGTTTTTACATTTCATTTTCCCTGAAGGGTGGAGGGAGAAGAGAGGGGGGAGGGGGGGTCGGGGGAGGAGGGGGGGGGGTTGCCCAGCGGCGTCAGAATTCGGAGAATGGTTTGTTCACGGCACTTTAAGGTTTAATCGTTTTCTGATAAGGTAATGGCAGGCAGCAAAATGTAACGCATTAAAAGGACATTCCTTATTATTATATGTTCATTTGAATTCGCTCGTGGACTTCAATCTTGTAACGAGCCTTATCGTGTATTTTTTTTTCATTTCCTAGTGAGCTGTGGAATTCTGTAAATGCATCTGTGTTCTCGGACTTAACATTGCTTTTTAATAGGCGAATCCATCGTATGCTTCAGGAATAGCCTTATGCCTCGGGGGAAATTTGTGTATAAAATTATTATTCCAAACAAGGAGAGAGAGAGAGAGAGAGAAGATTGGGTCGGGGGAGAGAGGAAGGGGGTGTGGAGAGATGTCCTGACACTTTCTGCAGGTTGAAGCTATTATTCCACAAAATGGGAGAGAGAGAGGGGGGGCGGGGGAGAGTGTTCTGACACTGTCTGCAGGTTGAACCTCTCCAATACGAGTGCCATGATTTAATTCTAAAGCACAGGCACCCAAAGCATTTGCAAAGTTCAGACGAGATAGCCAAATAGGCAGTATTGTCTAAGGATTTCAGCTGTCAGGGAAGTGGAACAACCACGTGATCGATTTTGTGTTTAAAGCTGTAGATCCTGGGACGTTGTTACATCATACTAGGAGAACAATATTCCAGCTATGATAGAACTAGAGATTTGATGAATCTGCAGGTGTTGCAGATTCAACTTTCTAAATCGGGCAAAGCAGAAAGCTTAGAGTAGAAGATAAAGTATAAAGTCCAATATCAAGTGATCACGATCAGTCAGCACAGTCATACATTTGCGCAGTGATTCGTGGGGCGGAATGTCAGACGAGATTTGGTAATCAATAAGGTCTTAGTCCTGTAAGCAATCAGTCTAAAGACCAGTGACTAAACCACGTACCGATCCTTTCCAGTTCTCTTTTAAGACAAGCAGTAACTTCATTTTGTATTTGCTGGTGCAAAATAATTACAAGAGTTGCATCTGAGCAGTGTTCATCTTTATTAACAGTCCGGTCACTAATGGTCTCAGAACTCTTGGAGCGACAGATCAGATAGACGCCATCACACAGAACTTTGTTGCATTTAGTGCAAAAATTGACACTGAGATCAGTTACTTTGCCTGTGACATTAAAAATCTGAAGGCTATTAATACATTTCTGGTTGGTAATGTTAATTATGACAAAGTGGTAACATTAACGATCAAATCGATGACAAGGTATTAACAACAATAACACGAAGTCTGAAGTGGTTGAAATTATGTTTATATTAATTATGAATGGAACAACTAATTTATGAGTGTAAGAATAAACAAACCGAGAAGATATAAGAAAACTCAATGTAAAGGACAAAGTAGGCAACAGAGAGAGAGAGAGAGAGAGGTATCTTGTGCTCATTATAGTATTCCGATTGGTAACCTCAGAGCGATGAATACATTCAGCCTTTTGCTTATACTCCGCTGGATCCAATCACTCAGCGAACCGTCATTTTTAAGAGAGAGAGAGAGAGAGAGAGAGAGAGAGAGAGAGAGAGAGAGAGGAGAGAGAAGGGGGGTCTCTTACTTTTTGTTGTAATCATCAAGTATCGTATGAGATGAGAGACAGATGGGACGATAGCATGTGTGTGTGCGTGTGTATGTTTGTGTGTTCATGTTCTTTAGTGTCGTTGTTTTCAGGAGCCATAAAAAAGCCAGAAGGAGATTTGTGATGTAATTGTTGTATGTATAAGGCATCGTAAGGATGGATAAAGAGACAGGTCTGTTAATGTGTTCTTTGGAGAAACAAATCCACAGTTATGTAAATGTACATATATTTAAATTTAAAACTTTAAGGGTAGCTTTCGGGAATCTGTTCGGTTCCCCTTATCAATGTGTTCTTTATTAGCACAAAATTCAGTTCGTTAATGATAGACTTCATTATTGTAAGAAGATAATGATAAATCACAAGCACAGTTTCATACTACTACTACAGGATAATAATAATAATAATAATAATAATAATAATAATAATAATAATAAAATGAATATAAAATCCGAGGGGTTCGGATCTTGTTTGTCATTCCACGGGTGACAGGAGGGGAGGCATGTTACAGCCACGTACCCCCTACAAACCGGTTTGTTCGCCCCGCGTTGGGTGTAGGTAGGTTGGGAACGGGAGGGTAGGGAGTCATCCACCATCCACCTGCAAATTGTTTGTCCACCCCGGGTGGGGCGGGGTAGGTAGGGGCCGGGGTAGGTTGGGAACGGGAGGGTAGGGTAGATATACACCCTCCTACTACAAACATGTTTGTCCACCCCGGGTGTGGCGTGGTAGGTAGGGGATCGAGATGGTAGGGGGAGACAGCAGCCCAGGGTTCCAGCTACGCGCGCCAACAAACTCGTAATAATTAATAATAATAATAACTGCCAGGCAACCAAATTATCACCATTAAAGTCTCCGCCCCCCCACAGTTAGGAGACATTTTCATAACAGGGTTAATTGACTGAAAGAACCCAAAAAGACTACGTCACAGGGCCTCTTCAAAGGAAAAATAATCTGTGGACGGACCCAGCCCAAACGTCACCTGTCAAATCAAAGAGCCCCTCGGGGATAGAATAATCACTGCCGAGGAGAAGCCCCAAGGGAGGCTGGTGGTAAGAAGAACATTCACGTGATGATGTGTTTCGTGGGTAATAATAGGTCAGGGTACATCAGGGTTATTTTGTATTTGTCCTAGTTTGCATTTATAATAACGTATCGATGTACGAGTGACTCTCGTGAGGGATCATTTGTATATAACGGAGTTTGAATTTATAATTGCGTGTTGATTATGAGTATCTAGAAGATGTCGTATGCATTGAAAGTATGTTTTCATATTTCTCGTGGTTAATAATACGCCACGGTGCATATTAGTGATACACTGTGATTTTTATTGTTATTATGTATTCATGTATAAGAACCGTATGTTTGTCAGTGTCATACAGTAACTTTGATAATGGGTATGTATTTATGTATAAGACTTGTATGCGCGGATGTAACTCACTTGAGTTTTTGTCATTATTTAATAACGAGGTAATAATAGACCAAGATTCATATTCATTGTCAGATGAATACTCAATATTCAGATTTTGTATTTTAATATGAGTACTGTGAGTGAGTTTCTGTGCTTTACATAAATTTCATCATGAGTTGGTTGGTAAAAGTAAGTCTTGAGTTTATATAAAGAATAATGCGCACTTAATGTATGTTGAGGCTAGAGTCATATAAGTAAATGGAATTTTTTACGTGTCTCTTTGCTAGTAATACTGGGGTATGTTTGTCAAAACAAATAATTGCTAAAAGTGAAATGTTGAGAAGAGAGGAAATACAGCATTCCATTTTAAACCCGCGGGATGCTAAGGTGATCCGTATAAGTGCTTGTGCATCGATCAAAATGATGATGGTAATAAGAGATCATTTTAAGAAGATATTAACCGATAGTGGCTACCTCAATGAAGGACAGGGGACATAATATTGACAGCCACAGTTGGTGTTCGTGCTTCTAAGAGGTATTTGGAAGTATGGGAAGTGGCCTTTACTGGCACACACACACACACACACACACACACTTTTATATTACTCGGAAATTAAATTAGAATTTGCAGAGAAATTATGAGATGGTTAAGAAGAAGTTTATAATTAAAATATTCCCGAGACTGGAAAGCGTTCGTTATACCCATTAGATTAGATGTTCTATTGATTGCATTGCCGCGTGTCTGTAATTGTAATTAAAAAACAAGCTGTAATTATTTGATGACAAGCATACTTTTTACGTGTTTAATAGAATTATCGAGTAGCTATTGAACACATCGGTTAGAAATGTTTCTTTCGTCTTTGCATAACTAAAAACCTTGTAGTTATTAAATTTTTTGCCAGTGCTTCCTACAAAATTAACTAATAATGTAGTATGATATCAATAATTTCTATATAGGTGGAAAAAATTGAGTTTTACAATAAAAGTACTGAAATTATATAAAGTTTTTCGTAAATGTTAGGTAGTAGGAAGGGCTCGGTTATGGAAATGAGGTAAACTTTAAAATTCATTCATAAGAAATAGCCAGATTACAGCTCACTTATAAGAGTAAGGTTGAAATTATATATGACTTTATGGAAAAGCAGAAATTGACTCGTCAAAATTTAAGGTGAAAAATGTAGAATTTAGTTATTGAAATAAATGTAATTTGAAAAATTAACAAGGCGTGATCCGACCTCCAGCTTACTCAGTGTGCGTGCTAAAACCTAAGGTCAATAGCGCTTTGTTTCACCAACGAAAATTAAAATAAATACGCTATATTTTATTAGAAATAATTGTTCTGTTCTGTTTAACATGCACATTATTTATTTTTTACATTTTCATTCTTATAAATTAATCATAAATATCCTACCCTAAAATTCCTGTATCTTTAACTCAATGCAAATCGCCTTTTTCATACCTTTTTAGAAAAGCTTTTCCACAGGGCTTTCCGCTGAATGACCCCATAGGTCACAGTGTTTGGCGTTTGGTCTAAACGTTATGTTCCATTCCATCCCAACAAGAACAACAACAGCAAGAACAATAATAAGAAAAACAACAACAACAACAACACAGTAGTTTGTAGGTTCACTCCCCAAGGAAGCGAAAGCTCGCATGTATGCATATTCAAAGTGGGTATCATAACTCCTTCAACATAGAAATGACAAAAACAACTCCTGTAGTACCTCGATATATGTAGCAGCCGTTCTCCCCTCTGACTCTCCATTCTTACCTAGTAACAACGGTTACTGCCAGCTATTTCGATACCCGTCGGGTATTTGCACAGACGGAGTGCCCTAGGGAAGGGGCAGGTGGTATGTTTACCTAAACTGAGTCCCCCTCTACGGAGAGTTCATTGAAGATGAGTTTCCCCTCCCATATTCATTTTCATGAGGGCCTCTGCGATGGAGATCATCGAGACGAGACGAATTTCAATTTGTTAAAGGTGCACTCGGACGGTGGACTATACTCCCAGGTTGGGGTGATCGGCTTTGAAATGTTTGTGGTTTCAGCCTGCACTGCGTAAGGTTGGATGTCTTCAATAAGGTGCATATATATATATATATATATATATATATATTTATATAATATATATATAATATATATATATGTATATAATAATAATAATAATAATAATAATAATAATAATAATAATAATAATTAATAATAATAAAAGGAGCCCATAAAAACGCCAAAATATAGAGAGAAAATACTATATTTGATAGACTTTTCTCATTCATCTACCTGAAGTAGATTCTCTTCATTATTTTGGCGTTTTTATGGGCTCCTTTTATTAGATGGAATTCTGTTGTAACAGAATATTTTTACCAGTTATATATATATATATATATATATATATATATATATATATATATATATTGAATATATATAACAGACCTCTGAACTGATTAACAGCTCTCCTAGGGCTGGCCCTAAGGATTATGTATATTTTTACGTGGCTAGGAACCAATTGGTTACTTAGCTACGGGACCTACTATGTATAGTACAGCTTTTTGTGGGATCCGAACCACATCGAGAATGAATTTCTATCACCAGAAATAAATTACATTGATTTTGCTTTGGCTGAGCGGGGTATCGCTATATCATATATATATATATATATATATATATATATATATATATATATATATATATATATATATTATATATATATAGAGAGAGAGAGAGAGAGAGAGAGAGAGAGAGAGAGGGAGAGAGAGAGATGGGGACTTATAATTAGAATGAACCATAACATCGGATATTTACAGTATCTTTTTTTTAAGGGGGATGTGGGGGGGGGAGTTAGGGATGTGCGTGGTACGGGGAAACCAATAACACAAACACGGCTGAAATAAAATGCTAAAAAAATGCATATCTTAATTTGGCTGACAGTGTTGCTCACACACACACACACACACACCTGCGGACTGACATCTAGGTTCTTATCGAATTCGGAGGGAGTTATTTCATGCTGAAATGAAGGAGCAACTAACCACCTTATCTGGTTTATAATTAATCACCCCACGCTGACAGGGAAAGTCAAATATATCACCTTTTTTTAAAGTGAGAGTGATTAATTATAGCTTAAAGCGTTATCCTGTGTAAACCGCATTTCCTAAGTTAAAGTGAATAACTTATAGGTGGACGGAAAGCCTAGTTTGGTTTCGTAATTTGGACTTTATAAGTGAGGGTTGAATGAAAAGCGTAGGTGGACCTTTTTCATTAAAGTGCGCTGAAAAGTTTTAGGCTTACAGAAGCCCCAGTCTGATCTACAAGGCATTACTGTGAGTGTCTTAATTGTCGACCAAACAGTGTAATCAACAAGATACAGGGTTTAATTGATAAGGCAGTAAAACTAACCTATGAAAAACCTCCTCCAAGTGTGTATGATATGAGTATAAGGCGCTCACACAGTGATACTGAAAATGAACCCCAATTCGATTAATTTTCAGAAGTTGAAAACAAAGGAAAATCACCTTTAAGTGAAACTCTTATTTGAGCTCTTGCATAACTAGACTGAATGATCTGATATGAAAAGAAAGCAAGAATATGCCCCGAAATGATGGCGGGACGAAAATTGAGGACAGTTGGGCTTCCTCTCCATGCTTGAATTTGATGACTAAGACCAAAAACATTCGACAGCGGTGCAAGCAATTCTGAGGACACCAAGTGACGCTGTGTATTTCTGTGTCAGATGTAAACACACACACCCACACCCACACACACACACGCACACACACACACACACACACACACGTCAGGCAATACACGTTAGTGATTGCGTTTCTGATTTTTACTCCTTTCCTCCTGACAAGCTCATTATTGCGACCACTGTCTCGATCTGCCTCGTATTTCACTTGTAGTAAAAAAAAAAAAAGGGGGGGGGGGGGGGAGAAGGATATTTCGGCGACCGGTTCCTTTCGACTCAAGACTGAGAGCAAAATGATGTTCATTTATTTCTATGAATTATTCTACTTAAGATAAAACTTGAGGGTAGTGGTTAATTTCGCAGAAGGATTTCACGATCGCTCAAAATGTAGAAATGATGTTCATTCATTTCCGTGAATTATTCTTCACTTAAGACTATAATCATAAGACAATCATTCATTTCCATGGATTATTCTTTATTTAAAACTAATTAGAAGATAATTACTTGTTTTGACAATTTATTTCACGATCGCTCAAAGTGTAGAGATATATTTATTTTAACTAATGCTTCTTCCACTTGAAGAATCACGATGATAATGTGAGATGATTCAAATAATTATTCTCACATTCTAGAATCATGATAAAGAATGAATAGCTTTTTTCACATTCAAGACTTGAAATAAAAAAAATGTATTAATATCTTTCCATTAAGGCCTCAAAATTATAAACTCTAAACATAGATCACTATTTTCTAATTAATTGGAGAAATGATTTATCTCGTTCGAAGTTCATAAGAATGGCTAAAATGAGTCTTATTTCCGATATCCGACTCGAAATAATTTAGTTTATTTCTTATATCGAGAACGTTTCCTCTCCTTCAGAACTCAAAATATGTTTGACAATCTCTTTGGAATAATTATTCCCTTCAGTGAAAACTCATCTCTATCCTCATCGTCATCATCACCATCATTATCATTATTATTTCCATCATCATCACCAATTTCTCTGTTTATTGACTTTCATTCAGTCTATCATTTCCAGTTTACTACTGCATTGAATCATTTGTTCTTATGTATCGCAACTACTTTGAATAGAAATATCTCTCATTTTCTCTTCCATTTCCCTCGAGGTCCACGTCTTTATATTCCATGGGGAATCTTAGTGAATAGTGTGAGCACCGTATACTCACATTATGCATTCAGTTCTTCCTTTCATGAATAGCAATGAAAACATAAACAGGATGTTCTTGACTAAACACTTGAAGATTTTTTCATAGTTCAGTTTAACTGCCTCATTAATCAAACCCTGTATCTTGTTCATCACGCTGTTTGGTCGAACAATTATAGACGCTCACGGTAACATCTCTTGTGTTAACGTTGTTATTCCAAGTAAAAGCATTTTTAACTTATGTTTAATTATTACTTTATGAAAAATACGTATCTTGGTTGATAATGTTTTACTTTCACTACATTTAGTACGAGATCTATCATATGAAGATGGTCATCAATTCATAATCTCAAGTTCTTCCTCAGTTATAAGTAACTTTAAGTTCCCTTTTAAGTTCCCCCACACTGTAAGTAAATAAAACCGCTCGAAGGCCCCTTCACCCTCCTTCGGGAGCTCTTTTCAAAATAGGATTTCCCGCAGTGGCGACGCAGCAGGAACCACCAGCTGTGGCTGAGGGCGGCCGTAGGTCTTGGCGCTGTTAGGACACCTTTTTTTTTTTTTTTTTTTTTTTTTTTTAGAGAGAGAGATCTCAGTTTTTTCTGTTTTACTTATTTCTCGTCTTTTAGCTTTCTTTAATTCGATTTTTTTTTTTTTTTTTTACTGATTGTAGCGTTGTTTTCTTATTTTTTTTAAATCGGAATCTCGAATGATTCTTCCTCTGTTTTGTGTTCTTTATTAGTTTTTATTTATATTATTTTGCCGATGTTAGTTCTGTTTCATTTACCGATGTTAGCTCAGTTTCATTGTTTTCTGATTGAAATCACAATGATTTATTTTCTCTTTTTTTTTATTTTACATGCATTTTTTTCTGTATCGAAATCTCATCGATTTACTATTTCTCATTTCCGTTTTCTTTTCATTGAATTTCCATTACTTGTTGTTCGGACGGATGTTTTCTTTTATTTTCTGTATAAAGGCTCAGTTTTATTAAATTTAAAAAAAAACATTTCTTCAAATGCTTACACCAGGAACCCCTGTCATACCCTATCGAAGCATAACATGGGATATGTTTTCCTTTCCTCTTCTGTGTTCTCGTTTTTTTTTTTTTTAAGGGTTTTACAAATGGAAGCTTCTCTTTCCCCTCCAATCCTATCTCCGAATATCTCATACCTTTCATTTCTCATTTGTTTTTCCACCTTTTTTCTTAAATGTCTTACGGGCGGAAGGAATGGACCTGGCGGTGCATTCCATTTTTATTTATTTATATTTTATCGCGGGAGACTCTTCTACACACACACACACACACAACACACACAACACACATACGCACACACTTCACCCCAAGACGCGTTCTTCTTCGCATGGGGAAGGGTGTAGGAGACCAAGTCCATGTTAGGCGGGTGGTTTGTTGTGGCACCGATGGGTGTTGGGGGCGGGAGAGGGGTGGCCCAGACGGAAGTAAACCAGGTGCCAAAAAGGTGGTGGGCCGTTAAGGACCTGGTTCAAGGGCCGCTTCATGATGGACAAGAATGTGATTTCTTGAGGCTGCTGGCGAAGGGAGGATTCGGATGTTCCTGATGGTGTCGTTGGATGCTCGTATTTTGCGGGGAAATTGGCATCGCTTATTTGTTGGTATGTGGGATGGGGATGCCTTCGTCAACAGGGAGGGAGAGGACGAAAGAGATACAGAGAGAGGGAATCCGAATATAGAGAGAGAAAGAAAGAAAGTTGAGAGAGAGGGAATCCGAACGTAGAGAGAGAGAGAGAGAGAGAGAGAGAGAGAGAGAACGAAAGTACAGAGAGAGGGAATCCGAACAGAGAGAGAGAGAGAGAGAGAACCGCGAAAGAGAACGAGGAGAGACACGAACAGATCGAGAGAGAGAGAGAGATGAGAGAGAGAGAGAGAGAGAGAGAGAGAGAGAGAGAGAAAGAGAGATAATGCGAACAGAGAAAGAAAGAGAGATATCAGAAAGAGGGAATCCGAACAGAGAGAGAAAGAGAGAGATCAGAAAGAGGGAATCCGAACAGAGAGAGAAAGAGAGAGATAAGAAAGAGGAAATCAGAGCATGGAGAGAGAAAGGGAATCCGAACATAGACAGAGAGAGTATGAAAGATACAGAGAAGGGGAATCCGAGCATAGAGAAACGAGGAGGTACACCGAAAGGGAATCCTCTCACATTCGAAACCGTGCATGTATGGATAGTATCTAAAAGTTAAGAGTTTTTGCCGAATGACTGAGATGAACTGTCATCTAAAATACTTGGATAATTTGCCACTGTTCACTTTACCTTCACACAGAAAACCACAGCTAAACTGTTTCTGTTAAAATCGTCTCGAATAAATGCCATAAAGCTTTATTTTAACATACCGGGACTTGCAACCTCATCCAAAAGCTTGCCACCTTCTGCAGGATCCTCTTTAAGGAAAAGAAGTTGCAATATATCAGTTGCAATGTTGTGGGGGCGAGATAACTTATCGTAAATGGAGCATGTGTATTGCTTGATTGCTGCAGATAACACAGCATGACCGGGGGCAGTGGACAGAATCCGTGAGGATAGTTTGAAAATGGTTGCAAGAAAGGCGAATGAGGTTAAATGGGAAATATGCAAATGGACGGTGGGAAGATGAGAGCTGTTGGGTCGTTGTTTTGGAGGAAAATATGATCGATGATTAGAGAAGAAGAGAATCGCATAATAAATGAAGCAAAGAAAGTAGCAGGGCGTGTGCAAAAGATTGGAAGGGCATGGTTGGAATGCATGAAAGGACTGTTGAGCCAACTCTCCTATATGGAAGTGAATTATGATGATGAATGCTTCATTGGGGAAAAGTTATTGCTGCGAATTATGTGTAGAATATCTTTAGTGAACAGAAATATAAGGGTAGGGAATGTTGGGATCAGTAGAATATGTCCTAAAATCAGCAGTATATATTTCAAGACCTGTAAAGGTCTGGATACATGGCGTGTAATGATTACTGGAAAGGAATAACCTTAATGTGTAAGGTAGCAGTTAAATGGCACAGTATGGGTAAGAGGGATTTGATGTGCTGCTGATGAGCATTCTGCGTATGAAAGACTCATGACGTGGCAGTTTTCCACACAGGGTGTTCATCTAGGATTCAAGAATTATCGCAAGAATAGGTTAGTGGCCATTGCATTACTCTTTCTTTGAACCCACCTACATGCATACACCCACACACACACACAAGCATACATACATATGTGTATATATATATATATATATATATATATATATATATATATATAAATATATATATATATTATATATATATATATATGTATATATAATATACGTATATATATATATATAATATATATACGTATATATATATATATATATATATATATATATATATATATATATATAACATACATATACATTATATATATACACATATATATAAAGAGACAAACAGCTAGCTGATTCACCCGGAAGGGTTGGGTGGAGTTTTATCGCTGCCCATCGTGTGTGCATACACAAATACGGAGTATATCACCCAGCTGTCACATATATACATTTCGATTAACGAAGGGACCCATTGCGTTTAATGACAAACACGACCCTCATTAGGGACAAATTGTAAATCATTATTCCGTGCGGAGCAATGTGAGGTAAATGGGTTGTTGCTTTGCCCGGGGATATGTTGACGAAATGAATATTTGAAGAGGTAGGGGGAAGAGGAGGGGAGGATTCTGGCTAACTGATATAAAGTGATGACTGCTGAAGCGAGTTACCTTAGATTTTATATATGAAATTTCGCCTTTTGTGTCAAATATTGTTATGGCATTTTGAGAGTTCTCGTTGTTGCCTTTTAAATAATAATAATAATAATAATAATAATAATATCTTCGTTTAATAACTATTCGTTCTAATTGGAACACACTTTAGGAGAGAGAGAGAGAGAGAGAGAGAGAGAGAGAGAGAGAGAGAGAGAGAGAATTTCTAAATCCTCCAAAAATGGGAGAAAAGCAGAATTTGTAAGATAGAAAATGAGAGAGAGAGAGAGAGAGAGAGAGAGAGAGAGAGAGAGAGAGAGAGAGAGAGAGAAAGTTCTTATACTTTGTGTTGAATCGAGCTCCTAGAATTTATTCATGTGTATCATATTCACTTCCATTTCATTCCAGTCTCTTTTAAATGCCGAAGCTAATTTAGTGTTTGAAACATTTTTATGGCCTGCGTTCTCCTCAATGGACTCTTAACTGCTCAAGTTTGGATTGGGTACCACTTATTTGTTGCCTTCCTCCATCGTTGAGTAACTCGCATTACTCCGAGTATGTAGTGTTAATGTAATCTAATGCTATTGAGAAGACAGGTCTCGGCGCTAAGGACGTTTCGTACCATCTCGAATCTAGGGCCAGGTATCACCATATAAGAGTAATGGGAACTTTCAATAGCAACTAGAAGATTCTAAACGTCAGAAGAGGGGTTTTATTTATTTATTCATTTTTTAATTTATTTATTTATTATTATTATTATTATTAGGGAAAAACTCTATCACGAGAGTATATATGAATGTTCTAAAGGGTCCACAATAATACAAAGTGTAAAAAGTCCGTGTATAATTTTGAAGACTACAGAAAGCTTTCGAACCCTTCCCTGGGTTCATCTTCAGTCCAATTTGGACTGAAGATGAACCCGGGAAGGATTCGAAAGCTTTCTGTAAAGTCTTCAAAATTATACACGGACTTTTTACACTTTGTATTATTGTGGACCCTTTAGAACATTTATTATTATTATTATTATTATTATTATTATTATTATTATTAATTATTATTTATTATTATTATTAATATTATTAGTTAATTATCATTAATATTATTGTATTATTATTATTATTAGTTATTATTATTATTATTTAGAGACTGTTCCCAGATGATTGTCTCGTCGTAGATATTGACAACATCTTTGAAGCACGTATAAACGTGAGGCCACAATTTCTGCGCCTGAAATCATAGTAGACAAATAAACTGATGTAATGTCAGTGGCTTACTGTTTTCAGAGTTATTTTTCTAAGCGAATATAAACCAGAGTCCGGTCAAGGTAAAACTTTCTTTTGTAATAAAGGAAGGAGGAGAATAATAACAAAATTGAGAATGATGAAAATGAGGCTGAAGCGGAACGAAAAGAATTCCAATTACAGCAGCAACCAAGCCCTCAATTTTCTTCATATTTACATGGCCACAACAACAACAACAACAACCAGCAACAAGAGCAGAAACTTCTCCCTCAATAGCAAGTTCTCCCTTCCCTGACGCTTTCATATGCAGTACTGGACTCGCCTTGCTTTAAACCAGCGTTGGAAATTAATGAAATCGCTCTAAGTGGAACGTGTTCTACGAAGAGGGGAACAGGATAACTTTGTACGAATAAACGGAAATGATACGACCCCAAAAAGGGGTGCAAATGCGCGCTGCATAAATGGTTGGTATCAAGGCGGAGGAGAAAAACCCCTCAACGAAATGAAGGTGGGAATCAGTTAACTGCATAAAATGGAAGAGATAAGTAAAAGTCCTTTTAAAATGACCAAGAGGATTAGTCATGAAATGAAAGATAACCGTGATGGGCGGAGAGAAGAGAATAGTTCTTCATTTTAATCGTAAGGAAAGCCAGCTAGATAAAGGTAGGAATTATTCCAGGGAGAGAAAAGAACAGGTCTTCGTTGGTTGGGTCAGGAAGTCCAGTTAGATAAAGGTAGGACTCAATCCAGCATTAAAATAGGATAGAAATTCCCTCCAGGAAGGAGAAACAAAGGAGATAAAAAATACACTTGAATAAAAGATATAAAACCTTTGTAAGTAAAAGAGGGGGGATAAGAAAGTCAATTGAATAGCCGAAGAAAAGACAAAACCTTCAGTGGAGGGTCAGAGATCCATATAAAATAGAGTAGGAATAAAACCTTATGTAACGGAAGGAATGGTACTTGTTTGAAAGAAAAAAGAAAAACTTCAATAAAGGGGGCGGAAATGATAATTATGGAAACTGTGAGACTTCGCCTTATATCTAGGGGAGAGAGCAAACTATAAAAGCACTCCGGATAATTGAAATCTAGATGCACCAGAGGGGGAAAGGTATGTTATAGGACGAAGCTTTTTTTCCATCTCCATTTAAATTGGTACATTTACAAAAACAATTTTATTATTTAGAATAGAGTAAATCGATTATAGTGCGTAGTATTGAAATGCTAATTCATATCACCTTTGGCGTTTGAATTGATGAGATTCGGACGTTTTTGAGCCAATAACAAATATACCTTATATAGGTGATACACGTTTATGGTTGATATTTAAACTTAACGCTTTTTACGTAAAGAAATTCATCTCTGATTGTGGGAGCTTGTAAAAGGAATGTGCAGAGAGAACGAGGGAACACGAGAGAGATAAGAGAAAAAGAAATGGTAAGTGACGGGTTTTTTGTTGTTCTTGTTACCTTTGTACACGCGTCCGCGGTGAGAAACACAGATGCACACACACATTATATATATAGGTATAAATAATAATATATATATAGTATTAATATTATTATATATAGTATTATATATATATATATATTAAATATATTATTAAATTACTTATATCTTATATAGTATATATATATATAAGTAATATATTTATATATATATATCTATATATATATATATATATATATATTATATTTTTATATATATATATATATTTATATTATATAATAGGATATATATATATATATATATATAGATATATAGTATATATATTAATGTATATATATATATATATAGGTACACACTTTGCTTCATTTGTCATTTGAAGCGCCTTGGATTTTTTTTTTGCGGCATCACTAATCTTCCATTTTCTGTCTTTATTTTATATATGGTTTTTTTTTTCATATAAATGCAATACATACAGATGTACACATACTGAGCATCCCTTGACCCACATAGCAGCGAAGTTGTTGAAATGAGAATCTTTTTAAGTTTTCTCTAAGCATCCCTTAGGGACAGCTGCTTAAAGGGACAGCTGCACGGCGCACTGTAAATGTTGCAAGGAGCTCTTTGCAGTTTCCCGTCTGGCCCACAGCTGCATTACAACTTCTCTCCCCTCCCCTCAAATATTTCCATTCCCTTCGGACTCCTTCCACGAAACTATCCAACTTCTTGAACTTTTGTCTAGGTCAAATGGTCGCCCTTCGTTTCAAAGAACAAGTCTGAAAATATGACCGAGTTGCCTCATTTAGCAACTTGATCGCTCTAACAAGGACAATGAAAAGCAAGCAAAGAGAAACTGCAAACAGGAAACAACCGCTTTTATCTGGTCGAGAACGATTCAGCAAAATACTTTAATTAAACTCTTAGGCAAAAAAGTGAAAGATGTACTCGATTGTCGAGCTTCGCCCTTCAAGTTTTCATTAATTAATCTGTCGAGTTTTAAAAAAGAAAATTCCATGAAAGTTCTTATTATCTCGGCAGAGTCTGGGCCATCTTCGCAAAATTCATTATAAGACTAATGATAGTATAATATATATGATATATATATATATATATATATATATATAATATATATATATATATATATATATATATATATATATATATATATAGTTTCATAGATTAGGCCGTTCTCATGGATGTGTTGAGGGACATCACTGTCGCTTGGAAGATGTTTTTTAATTCGTATTCATCTTCTTATTAGGTCGTTTTAATTCGTATTCATCTTCTTATTAGGTCGTTTACCCTAAGACTGGATGGAGCCAGACGAATCAGAGGTCGCTTATTTTGTTCGTGATATAACTGGTGAGTTATGGATGAACCCCTTTGCAGAAAACTTCCATATTGTTTTTAATTCGTATTCATCTTCCTATTAGGTTGTTTTAATTCGTATTCATCGTATTAGATCGTTTACCCTAACAATCTATGGAGCCAGACGAAGCAGAGGTCACTTATTTTGTTCGTGATGTAACTGGTGAGTTATGGATGGACCCCTTTGCATAAAAATTCCATAAAATTAATCTCTTCTTATAGTTAGGCAATTGCGGTGTTCTGCGTTGTGTTAAATTCTCCAAATAGACCAGGACATGGTGATTACACTCCAGAAGGGGATTAGTGTGCACCTCACGCAGTGAACTATAGTCATTATACACTTGAGGTTCTTTGCAGCGTCCCTACGGTCCCTAGCTGCTACCCCTTTCATTCCTATTTAATACCTCCGTTCATATGGCTTTTCTTCCAGCTTACTTTCCACCATCTCCTAAGAATTGTTTCATAGTGCAACTGCTTTGAGGTTTCTCTCCTGTTTCACCTCTGATACCGTTTTTGCTCTCAATTTTAAATTCAACCCTGAATAACCTCATGGGTCCCAGCGCTTGGCCTTTGGCCTATATTTTATATTCCATTTCATTTCATGGAAATTACAGCCCCATGCCCCTTCTACAGGCTAAAGAGGTCGCGTAATTACTATTCAAACCCCCACAAAACAGAAGTCCCATATTTGAAAAATTGAAAGATAGAACCAAAAATAGAGGAAAATTGTGTCGAAGGTATTGAATAGATATAGAAAAACAAGTTCACTGATATCAAGCTGAAATTAATAAAGTTCGGTAGAGAAACAAAGGAGAATAATTAACAATGAAGAAATAAGTGAGAATAATTAACACTAAAGAAATAAATGAGGGTACTTAACATTAATTAAACTCATCATTTCCTTTGTTTCTGGAGTTCATTGTTATGTGTGTGTGTGTTTTTTTTATAAGGACCATACATTGACATCTTTTCATTTCATTGTTTTCCGTATAGTGTACTAGCCTAGTTAAGACAAAATACTATATAATATAAGAGGATCGTAAGCCATTTTTTTTTCTTCAAGTAACTATTGCAAGAAAATAAGAATTTCAGATATTGTTGTTATATATTAACACGAAACCTGAGAAACAAGATCTATAAAGTGGTTATTTTCTATGCTGATGATAGAAAATAAGGTCTTGTAATATCTTGTATATATATATATATATATATATTATATATATATATATATATATATATATATATATATATATATATATATATATATATATATATATATATGTGTGTGTGTGTGTGTTTGTGTGTGTGTGTGTGTGTGTGTGAGTGTGTGTGTGAGAAGTTATTTCACTTATCTTCCCGTGTCTTGATATTGCATTCATTATACCTAAGGGGAGATAGATAGATAGATAGATAGACAGGTAGATAGTAGACGAACATGTAATGTATGCAATGTTGATAATCTTGTTGATGACTAAGTGATCCCCGTTGCTTGAACACAACGTGTTGGTATTTATGAAATAAAGGTTGCTATTTATAATCTGGCATATTTATAATCTGGCATTTTAACGATTGATTATCTGGAGTAAATTTAATTGGATTCGTTAAAGCAAATTAACGATAATGAGCATGATTTTATGAATTAAACTCGTCCATACTGCGACTGGCTAGTCATATTTTCATGAATTAATATCACGGTCCTGTCCAAAAGTTTAATCGAACGTGTTTCGAGTTACGGATGACATTCGTGACGGCCATCAATTTTTTTTCCCCTGAATTTCAGAGTTGCGTTAATGAAACACCTGGGGTTCTGTTTAGCTCCATTAGCAGTGCAGTTTGACGGAAACTTAATTAGGTGACCGTGAAGATTATTCATATAGTCATTCATGCGACACTATGGAATTAATCTCGAGAGGTCCATGCTGCCACATTTGCAAACTTCAGTTCATGTCATTTCATTCGATTCCGACTTAAGACACAAACACACTATCTACACATATCAATCTATATATATATATATATATATATCTATATATATATTATATATAATATTATATATAATAATAATATAGGATAAATGGCTTGAAGGAGGTATTATAAACGAGGGGCCTTAACATCCAGAAGACGCCTCTA
The DNA here is from genome assembly GCF_015104395.2 of Macrobrachium nipponense. Taxonomy (NCBI): domain Eukaryota; kingdom Metazoa; phylum Arthropoda; class Malacostraca; order Decapoda; family Palaemonidae; genus Macrobrachium; species Macrobrachium nipponense. The sequence goes on along the minus strand of NC_061088.1, from coordinate 16,955,790 downwards.
TAATATATGAAGGATCAACGTGATGCAGATGAACCTTGTATGAGGTACGTGGACTGTCCACAGTATATATATTTATATATGTATATGGTTGTGTGTGTGCATGTGTGTGTGTGTGTTTGTTTGTAGGTGTCACCAAATTTTTGTTCTTTTCTATTATGAGTTTGGAACAATCAAGGTTAAATGGAGCTGCAAAACTGATACGCTCATCCTTCTTCTCATGATGGAATAATACAATGTTGGCAGTTCGCCACCAGTAACCTCTCCCCCCCGCCCTCCTTTTCTCTCCCTTCATCCTTACTTTCCTCACATCTCTCTCTCTCTCTCTCTCTCTCTCTCTCTCTCTCTCTCTCTCTCTCTCTTGTGCAAAATTATACATTTACATTTATTTTTGTTTGGAGGGAATATGTACATCTAACACGGACACAAGTATATTTGCATTACATATGTGTGTGCATGTATACATTAAATCGATTCGATAGTCTCGCCAAATATATTATTAAGAATTTGTAATGCCCACAACCTCCACATAACTACTCGGTTTCCCCTCACTTTTTCAATGCTCTCGTCACCACAAAGCCTTGTAGCGCCTCAGTGGCTTGGTTGGTTTGGTGTTTGTTTCTCACCTCAGTGGTCGCGGGTTCGATTCCCGGCTATTCCATTGAGGAGTGAGAGATGTGTATTCCTGGTGATAGAAGTTCACTCTCGACGTGGTTCGGAAGTCACGTAAAGCCGTTGGTCCCGTTGCTGAATAACCACTGGTTCCATGCAACGTAAAAACACCATACAAACAAACAAAGCCTTGAACCCAGATGAAGAAATCCCACCTCTCGTGGTGAGATTCGAACCCATGCTCGATGAGTTGGGGTGGTGTTAACCCACTCACAACGAGAATTGGGTTTCAGCTTTTGTTCTTCATCTGATCTGCATGTGGTACAGTCTCCCTTTGAGGAAATGTTGCACTTGGAACGTCCATAGTTCAAGCGAAGATGCAAATGCATTTCGAACGTAAAACAATTCTCTTTGTGTTTCCCAATTTGCTTACATTTTGATCTCTTTATTTATTAGTTTGTTAATCTTTTCTTGTCTTTTCTTATGACCTTCTGTTACTGCTTTAAAATGGACGCCGGATTCTTTGGAAGCTTGAATTTCAAGCCAATGGCCCCTGCTGTGGGCTTGTTCCATATGAATAGGGTTCCTCTCCTGAATAATAATAATAATAATAATGATAATAATAATTGAAAAATAGACCCACAAAATCACTGCGTATAACGTGTTTACTTGTAAGTATTTACATTTTTTTTTTTACTCCACACTCGAGTACTTTCAAGCTCTATCTGTGGCCAATTTTCAAGAGATGTGTAGGTTGTCAGACTGGGTCAAGGCCCAGCAGTCTTCTGGAACTTCTTCTTGTTGAGCTGTGAAGAAGTTTTTGTTTGATTAATAATATAATAATAATAATAATAATAATAATAATAATAATAATTATAATAATAATAATTTGGATACAGTTGGCTACGATGCTTACACCTTTCAAAGGCAACAATAACAATAGTAATAGTTCCACTTCTCCCTCCAGTGCGCTGATATGAATAAAATACATGAATTGAATATTCGAATGTGCATTTTTGGAATACGAGTTTCCCATATTCCACACCTCGTGAACATTAGTGGTACTTCCACGTTCAACAAACCTAATTCCTTAATGACACCAGCATTGAGGTCACAGTCGTAATTGACACAGATATCAACACCTGAGGTCACGATCGTAAACGATGTAGGCATTAACGACTGACTGAGCATCTGTATGCATACGATAAGTTGAGTCGTAACTACCACACACACACATTATATATTATTCTATATATTTTATATATAAAATATTATCATATATATATATAAGATATATATATATATATATATGGGGATACAATCCCAATGAAGTAGTTTAAAATATATATTCTTGTAAAGGATTAAAGCTTTCGACCATCAACTGTGGTCTTGTTCACTAAAGTGTACAAGACACAGTTGATGGTCGAAAGCTTTTCTTTAAAGGATTAATATATATTTCAAACTACTTCATTGTGGATTGTATCCCCATTTACTTAGAGGTACGCATAGTACCTGGCTTCTGCATATATATATCATATATATATATATATATATATATCTATAATATATATTATTATATATATATTATTATATATATAATTATTATGTATAGACAGATAGATATAGATATTGTAATCACTTATTGAAAATCTCGAGTAAGTGTGGAATTTTGTCATTAAATTCTAGCTGAAGAAAACTGTAATTAAAATGCAGCAGTTGATTAATTGCACTGAACGATCAGTAGTAGCTGGTTGAGTGACTTTGATGGACAACTCATAATTACCTGCCAAAATAACTGTTGCTATGAAATAGGTTATAGGAATACGATGCTGCTATTGGTTGGTGAAGCGTAATTTTTTTTTTATGTGTGAATTCTTGGATTGGAGGGGATTTTTTTAATCGGTCACTTCCGTAAGTTCCTTTCTGCCCTAAACGGCGCATCGTCAACAATTATTATTATTGTTTATTATTATTATTATTATTATTATTATTATATTATTATTATTATTATTATTATTATTATTATTATTATTAACTGCTCGCATGCAGACGATTTATGAAAGGGAATGCAGAGGAAGGCAGGTGATTTTGTAGTGACGTTTGATGGTGATGATAAATACGTATATATATATATAATCAGCCCCTCAGTAGTGACTAATATTTATAAGATATAATGATTTAAGACCCAGTCACATCCTGAGGACTTGGGACGAATGATAATTAATGCGAGTCGTGGCTGCTAGTTAATATTGATATAAATATATATATTGCTCTATGCAAGACGCAATTATTTCTCATGCGTAGTTTATTTATTTATTGATTTATTCATTTATTACTATTCATCTGTTTATTCCACATATCCTCCTTTATTCATTTTTATACTTTAGTTGTGATGAGGAGTGACTGTCATGTCTTGGCGGTGTTCGTTATATATATATATTATATATATATATATATATATTGAATCCGAGGATGAGCCAATTGGATACTTAAAGAATTTGTAGCTTAATATATATATATATATATATATATTATATATATATATATATATATATATATATATATATATATATATGTATATACATATATATATATATATATATATATATATATAGTATATACTGTATAATATATATTATATATATATATATATATATACACACATATATATATATATATATATATATAACTATATATAGATATATACATAACATATACATATATATATATATATATATATTACACACATATATATATTATATATATATACATATACATATACATCATTATATATATATATATTATATATATATATATATACTATATACCTTAAACCAGGTATGTGTGATCTTAATGAAATTAAGATCACATATACCTGGTTGCTCCTTGGGTATATGGTTCCAAACAAATAAGAGGTGAGGTTCATGTGCTGTCGATGTCCTTGAATTCCACTGTCATTAACAGTCAGGTAGAGGGAAGTGAGCGGACCAGACAGATGTTCGTCGCTTATCAGTGTGAGATCGATTAAATGGAAATGATCATATTTTATCAGAGGATTTCTGTTTATTTGTTCTTCCTCGTCACGAGTGTTGGGCATATTAAGTCGTATGTTCTGTGAGAATGATTCATTTTTAACTGATGCAGAATCTGTAGCGGACACGTGTGGTCCGAACTGGCTCTGGTCAGAAAGAGGGAGTATTTGTAAGTAAACGCCCTACGTTGGGACGAATTAAATGATTTAGGGCAGGCTGCCAAAATGAGAACCCCCCCTAAATGCCCCCCCCCCTACTTTTTTTTTTTTTTTTTTTTTTGCTTAGTCCATATCCGAAACCTACAGAATTTCACCCCGTAGGTATGTAGCCCCATCAGTGCACCTCTCGCGGTGCACTGTA
>NC_061088.1:16936789-16946789 GCF_015104395.2 Macrobrachium nipponense | reverse complement strand
TCTCTCTCTCTCTCTCTCTCTCTCTCCTTCTCCGGTCTCTCCTCTTTTTCTTCTTGGCTCTATAGGGAGTTTGGTGGCACTTAGCGATTTTTGTCTTTTCTCTTATCGGAGCTCTTTCTTACATGACGTGTACAAATTCTTGCCTTCTCTTATTTTCCTGTTTATTTTTCCCCTGCGGAGTGTGAAGCTGTGATTCTTCTTTATTGAATGTCTGCTCTCTCTCTCTCTCTCTCTCTCTCTCTCTCTCTCTCTCTCTCGTGTCGTGTCTCTTTGTCATTTTGAAAAAGTAATAGTCTCTCTCTCTCTCTCTCTCTGCTCTCTCCTCTCCTCTCTGTCTCTCCATCGTTGTCATTGCTTGTCAATTTTGAAAAGTTTCTCTCTCTCTCTCTCTCTCTCTCTCTCTCTCTCTCTCTCTCTCTCTCTCTCGTGTCATCTTTGTCATTTTGAAAAAGTAATAGTTTCTCTCTCTCTCTCTCTCTCTCTCTCTCTCTCTCTCTCTCTCTAATTATGATAATAGAATTCTTTTCCCAAAACATTAAAGTGGGAGAGCAACTGGTAAATCAATACTCATTTGCCTTCTCATTTCTGATTACGTTTCAGTAATGGAATTAGATCTTGCATTTTATGTTTCAGACGCTTCCTTTTATGTTATAGATGTAACTTTATTGATTGAAAAGTTGGAAAACGGTCTTTATAGTTTCTGAATAAATTAATTTGCGCACGGCTGCATCATAAAATGAAAGTATTTCTAGTTTATTTTATTACCGAATGCCAGGGAACAATTATAAATTCTTTATAAATATTGTGAAAAGCTAATAGCAATGCAATTACTGTCATGGCATTGTAGATTATATAGTATAATATATATATATATATATATATATATATATATATATATACTATATATATATATGCTTGTGTGTGTGTGTGAGAGAGAGACTTATCCACCCCATCGACATTTTAAATGTTAATTTCCGATTCGGGGTCTAAGTTATTTCTGTATCTTTACCATGCAGAAGATATTCGAGAAATATGCTTAAATATCACTTAATATATTTAACATTGATGTTGGAAATATGGACTTTTTCATTATATTCCAAAATATATCACTAGTTCTCTGTATAAAAAGTCTTCAACTTCATATGCTTGGAAATATTAAATTCATTTTTCATGCGTTTTTTTCCTACTAATGAAAAATATATGCATTACAGTTTCCAAGAATCTTACTGGTCGTTAAAAAATAATTTCATTTCCTCACAAAGGAAGCCTTTGAATAATTCACAAAAATCTGTATGAAAATTTTTACGTCTCAAATACCGATTTTACAGTGAAGGAAACTACGTCGAATTAGATTTTCTCGTGTTTTTCTTTCAGAAAGAAAAATATATGATAAAGTTTTATGCTCCCTTCACATGGTTTTCTTGCTTCTGGTTTTATTTGGTTGGTGAAGGAAATATATAGTTACAATTAGTAAAGGAAATATATAGTTACAAAACGTTTTACTACTGACTCTCGTGTTTTTCTTTTAAGCATCCTTCACAGGTTTTTTTCCTTCGGAACCTTGCGAATTTTATTTCTTTTAGTTAGTGAAGAAAATATGTTTTATGCTTCCTTCACAAGTTTTTTTCCTTCGAAGCCTTTCTAATTTTATTTCATTTAATTAGTGAAGAAAATATGTTTTATGCTTCCAAGTCTTTCGAGTTTTATTTAGTTAGTGGAGAAACTATATATTTTTTAAAAACCGTTTCTACAGGTTTCCGTATTTTGCTCGTAGTAAAAATATTAAAAATATGCATGATTTCATAACTTCTATTGTGAGATTATTTTTTTTATTCTGTTAACTCGCTTGGTATGTTTCCACAGAACAGAATATCCAGTACGAAAAAAAAAATGTTAAACAATGACAGAATATATCATGTATGACAAATTTTCCATAACATTTTATCCTCTCGTTTAATATTTTAGTTTTCAAATATTTTCTCATAGTCAATAATGGCATTTTGGAAAAGTTGGCAAAGCTGACACTTGAGGATTTCTGTATTCGTATTATATGAAAGAGGTTAGTACTCGAGTAAAGGTAATGATTTATATCTCTGTGACGAAATGAATAGGGAGTTATAAAAGCGACGTCAGTAGAAATCAGGAATATACGTGAAATGAAAACACTTACTGATATCTCGATGAAATTTATATATCACATTTGAACTGACCAAAACTTGAACAATTATATTCAGAATATATTTGTCCTCCAATTTGTGATTTTTTCAAGTTTGAAAAGTCGATGATATATAAGTATATATATATATATATATATATATATATATATATATATATATATATATATATATATATATATATATATGTATATATATATAATATATATATATATATATATATATATATATATATATGTGTGTGTGTGTGTGTGTGTATAAACATTCCTGTGTACTCCTTTTAAATGCTTGTGAGCATTTAAAGCATGCAAGCATACACAAATATATGGAATTTTCGTATATCTCATACAGTTACTTATTACAGACAGATTCATACATACACATCGTCTATGCATTGTTGTCATTTTGCTTTATATTAGTTTTTTCTGATCATGAAGGATGTTAGTAGGTCAAAGAAGAGGTTGTCCTATACGTGAACTATTATGAAGGATGTTAGTAGGTAAAAGAAGAGATTGTCCTAGACGTGAACTATGACATTTGTCTTGTTATTCTTAGAGAGGGCATACGTGAAGCAAAAGGAATTCTCACCATTAATTTGAGGAAGTCCACGGCGGAGACCTTTCATTGCAGGTTATGGCGTTGAGTAGGAGGAGAGAAAGTGAGAAAATGCGCGTCCTTACAACACAGTCTCGTTGATGACTGTTATGGCCTGATCCTCGCTCGTCGAGGAGGATTCGGGGGAACAGTTCTCTAAGGATTCGGAACTTTTGAAATGCACCCTCAACGCCCCAGGGGCAGGACTCTTTCGACCGTCCGCTTTGTGGCCATCCTGGAGGTTGGCAACGTCCTTGTGGTTTTCCTTATCACCTATGGAGTTCTGCGATATCACTGTGCTGCCCGTGAGGCAGCTGCTCTCGGGTGTTTCCAGAAGGCAAAGCCCGATTTCCGTGGTGCTGAGGACCAGGTTCTCTCCCCCCACCACCTTCCTGACGGGCACCACCTCCTCCTCTTCGAACTCCTGCAGCGACGGCGACTCGGAAGGGGCTGGGTTAAAAATGCTGGAGACTGTTGTTCGGGTCCCGTTGTGGAGGCCACTCTGGGCATCTGAGGTCTGAGAAATAGGCTGCTGCTGGCCAGTGGAAGGGTGTCCGTGCTTATTTTGACCCTTTTTGAGAACGCACCCTTCCGCTGGCCCAGCCCTGCCTCAGACAACCGTCTCCGACGTGTAGGTCCGAGGGGGCCCGTTGAGCATGGAGTAACGCGTGGAGTCGTCCCTGCTGATTTGCCTGCCCCTGACGAAGAGGTCCCTGAAGGTCTCCCGAAACTGGCGCGACATCCCGCAGTAGATGGCGAAGTTGATGGGGTATGAGAAGATGATGAACGAGTTCGATATGATGAAGAAACACGACACCATGAAATAGGAGTCTGGGGAGAAGATGGTGACGAGACCTATGCTATTGATAATGTGAAGGGCTGTGATAATTGCCAGGGGTATTTCCGTGACCAGAAAGACGGACACGACGGCGATCAGCATGAGCGTCGTGCAGTTGGCATCACAGAGCTTGTTGCATTCCTTCTTGGAATTCTTATCTTTCAGAAGCGTTTCTCTTCTCTTCTGGGCCTCTCGCAGGGCTCTGTACAGAAGTACGTTCAAGACCACCAAGACCGTGCAGGGGCCGAGATGCACGAAAATCACGCGGAACATGAAGAACGTGACGAAGTAAACGTCTTGCGTGATGAGGTCCACCCAGGACCTTATGTTTTCACTGCACACCAGGACACACTGGCCCTCCCACTCGATCTTCATGGGCCCATATTCCGTGTCGAAGAACCTAGGCAGTAAGTGAATGGTGGCTAATACGAAGATTAAGGCAATGGCTCTGATCACACGGGGCAAGGTGCACCAGACCCTCGCAACAGGTGCATGGCAAACGTAGATGTACCTCTGCACGGCCAGTGCCACTGTGAGCCAGATGGAAGCTGTGTGGAAGAGGTTGGGGATGTGGTCGTGGAAGAAATTCCAGGCATAGCAGGCCGCCGGTGGGTACAGCGGCTTGGCGTGGTTGTTCAGGGTGTACATGTAGAAGAACATGGGTTCGGGGAACACCACAGTCAGCAAGTCTGAGAGCGCCATGGCCATGAGGACGGCGTTCGTGGGTGACCTCATGTGCCTCTGCCACAGCACTGCCACTATGAGCGTGTTCGCGATGGTCGTGATGATGAGCAGGAAGGGCATGGCATACCCATACAAGGGCATGGCCAGCTCCAAGGGGTACTGCTCGCTGACGTTAATGTAACGGTGGAAACTGGAGACGTTGGAATTGCCGCTGCCCTGGGAGACATTGTTGCCGCACAGGTCCAGGTAAACGAGGCCATCGTCTCGCGTGATGTTGTCGTCTAGGGTCGTGAAACTGTCGTCTAAGTTGGCGAAAGCTTCGTCTAGGTTCGTGTCGTTGTCCATGGTGCGTTCGGGCTTCTTTCGGGGTGGTCAGACATGCGAAGGCGTAGGAATGATGGGGGACCGTTTCGCTCTCACAGGTCGGGAATGGAAAGGGGCACTCACATGTCTGGGGCTGAGATGAGTAAGAATGCATTCCTCTCCTTCACTCCGACTTCACTCTCACTCTCACTCATCGTCGTCGGTGTCGTATTGAGTTCATTAATGGTTTCGAATTTATTCGGGCAGTTTCATGGGTGAACGGGGGAAAAAAAGGGCTCCTCGTGCGACGCTAATTCCTGCCAGTTTTCCCGTCTTGGATTCTCTGTAACCTTATAATCTGCTTAGTGAAGAAGAGTCGTCATTCCTTTTCTAATTCCATAACATTGGCACGGACGTGTGGGCATCGGTAACTTTCGGCTATCTACCATTTTTGTCTTGAGCAAATTGTTCAAAGTTTTTGATGATGATTACCATATTATTTTTATCATTAACTGCTCCAGTTATATGAGGGAGTAAAGCTCGATAAGGAACGTTTCATCATTGGAAAAAAATATATAAGTCAGGAAAGACAACACTGAAGAAAAATGTTTTTTATATGTATATATATCGATGACGAAGTTCTTATAACGCGGATGAAAAAGACACAGAAATATCACTTTGTAACCTTGGTTATTCAAACAGCACCAAATATTGATTCAGTAAAAAAAAAAAAAAAAAATGAAAATGCGGAGCATCGTCAACTCATGAATGCAACAAGTTCCGTGGCGAATCGATTCTCCAGAAATCATACGAAACTTTGGGAAAGTTTTTGCGAGTGAACCAGAGAGAGGAAGGCCCTCGGCAGGAGCTGTCACGTGCGTGACGGCAGAGCTCTGCGAAAGAGCTGCTTACTCACCGGGCCCCGACGGCAGACTGACTGCGGTCGACACTGAGAAAAGTTCTCTCGGGGCCTGTCCGCCATCCAAACACAGAGGAGCACCGCTGTGCCAGATTCGGTAATATAGTTTTTGCGCCTGTGTCGATTTTTAACACCACCATGTGTGCGTTATTCGACTCATACATTCTTTTACCCAAAAAACCGCTTCTTCCTTTAGCGTAGGGTGGCCCCCCGGGGGGGCAATTAGACAAGACACTGCCTTGATGCCAGTACTTTTATGTATTGGCAGTCTTAAGTCTGCTTCGGTGAAAAGAGGCGTTCAATGAATGATTTCAAAGCAAGATTCGCTCACTAGATGGTAGCGTGGTTTTTTTATAGCTTTAGCTACGTAATTGCATCCCAAATTACGAAGAATTTCCTATTTCTATTTCTTTATATTATTATCGATATAGTGATGGAATTAATACCTGCTTTACAATAATAATAATAATAATAATAATAGATACTGCTACTGCTATGACTATTGCATTATTATTACTGTTGAGAAATTCTCAGTCTCGTGAAGAACAAAGTGTTAAAAAATCCACAATTATATATTGAAATATATTTCTATGTAAAAAAATCAGACTTTTGAACATCTGAACGGTGTTCCTCATCAGTGTTCGAAAGTCTTTATTATTACATAGAAATATATTTTAGTATTTAATTGTGGATTTCTTGTACATTATTATTATTATTATTATTATTATTATTATATTATTTATTATTATTATTATTATTAACACAAATCATAAGGAGAATTGAAAGAATTTTGTATAAAATCAATTCTGTGAATTCTGCCATTATTATTATTATTATTATTATTATTATTATTATATTATTATTATGTGATCAAGCAATCTAATTTTAAAAAATTGCCGTCGCGGTAGGACATCGTACGCGAAAATTTATCAGATAATAAGTGAATAGATGAATGAATGAAAATATAAATGAAATCAATAGGTTCGTCACTATATAGGACGACATCCTACGAATAATCGTACGATTCCTGGTCACACAATAGGTGCCAGTTACACACGAAAAACGCGCTAATGGATTCAGCAGATTAACCAGTGTTTGTGCAAATGATTCTCATTTGCACCTGTCTCGATTCCTCTCGTCTTGTTTGTCAGCTTGTTTGTTTTCGTGTGCATGATCGATGGGAGAGAGAGAGAGAGAGAGAGGAGAGAGAGAGAGAGGAGAGAGAGAGAGAGAGGAGGGTGGAGAGGAGCTGCATTTTAGATACGTTATAGAGAACTAAGCTCGCATTGTGAAAAGTGTCTGGTTTACGCTTATATATATATATATATATATATATATATATATATATATATATATATATATATATATATATAATGTATATTATAGTATATGTATGTATATTATTATATATGTATATATATATATATATATATATATATATACATATATATATAAAACAGACATTTTTATATTGGTTCCATGAGAGAAGCAAAACAGTGTTGTTTTTTGTTTTTCGTGTCCGCGTCAGTTTTTTTGATTGATTGAGAAGAGAGGAGAGAGAGAGAGAGAGAGACGAGAGAGAGAGAGAGAGAGACACCTTAACCGCATTGTCCTGTGGTTGTTGCTCGGAGTCGAGACATGCTACGTCATATATGGAATTTAGCCTCCTGTATTTGGTATTTGGTTAACATAGCTGCGGAATATGCAGTGTGAGGTCTGTTGCATTACGTGCCTGCATACGATATGAAGATGTATAGTGCTTTTTTATCAATTAATAGAAAAAAGACAAAAAGGAAACGTGCTTTGTTCAATATCTGTTGCCCGTATTAGGCGATATTATATATATATATATATATATATATATATCTATATATATATATATATATATATATATATTTATATATATATATATATATATATATATATGTGTGTGTGTGTGTGTGTGTGTGTGTGTGTGTGTGTGTATGTATGTGCATATATATATTATATATATATATATATATATATATATATATATATATATATATATATGTATATATATATATATATATATATATATATATATATATATATATATATATATATATATATATATATATATATATATATATATATATACCATTAAGATTCTTTCCATAGAGAAAAACCGCACCCAGTGCTAATTTTAGTTCCTGAATCATCGATGAACCCTTTGCTCAGTAAACTTCCATATCAGCAGCTTCACAACACACGCGCACACACACACACACACACACACACACACACACACACTTCAACTGGGATGTGTGACCTGATGCTTTACAAAGAGGCGGCATTGTGCAAATGTTTGTAGTCCATCCATGAAAATAGAATCGCGCTACCCGTGTAGTTTCTGTTTGTTTCCCCTCTCTTATTCTTTATTTGTTCCATTTGTTCAACTCTCCACTTATGGATAAGAACTGGCACTCCATCCTCGTCCCGCGCGGACTCGCTCTCGTTGTTCCCGTTATGTATTTATTTCTGTATTTTCTTTTGTTTGGCTGGAATTACTCTCGGCCTTTGTCCGTTAGTGTTTCAGTACTTCCGCTTCATCGTTACACAAGGTGTCATCACTGCTTCCCTGATTATATGCTGTATTTCATTCTTTTCTGTCTTGCATTCTCATTACCTTTCCATCCATGCACAACGTGGAATCTTAATCTTAGTGTGTGTGTATTTTTTATTTGACGTCATTTGTTTACCTTTAATTGCGTCCGTAATATATTAGCTTCAACACTCCTTGCTTTGTATTGTATTAATTTTATTTTAAGTGTCTAAAAATCATGATGTCAGCTCAACAGATTTGTTTTCTCTCCTTTGTGTATCTTAATTTATCAGCAATGATGTTCCTTACACATAGACCAATTACTTATGTGCCTTTTCTATTTGTTATTTTGTTTTTTCGAATACAGTATATTTAAAAAAAATATTTTTTTTTTATAAAATATCAAATATTTTTTCCAGTCCTATTGTCCTTCCTTTTACGAGCATATTGTTTCATATTTTTAATCTTTTTTTGACGTTTTTGCTCAAGCCTTCCATCGATATAAGTCATTGATTCTGGACTCTGTTTCTGTTCATATCGACAATGGAATTGCACTTCTGCATCCTTTCCTTTTATTTTCCATTTTCATTCTTAATTACTTTCTTGTTTTTATTACGTCTCTACAGTCATAAAAAAAAACACGTATAAACACTTATGTTCGACGCTTCTCTGCCGTACTTTGTTCTTTCTTCTGCTGGGTAGTATGTCTGCCATCATACGCTGACTAAAAATGTATTCCCTAAATATAAAAATCAGCGGTTTTTATTCTTTCATGTTCCTAGGTTATATTTGACCTATTTACCTAGCTCTTGCTCAAATTTACTGTCGACGCTTTCATCAGAACCCCAGTTAGCACTGTATAATCTTCCAATAGTAGATTCACATCAACCGTGCATTTGACGTCTAGGCCAGTCCCTTACGACGCTCCTGATTGGCTGTTGATAATCCAATCACAGGGCTGGAAACTCTCAGTCTCTCTCTCGAGTTCACATGGGTAGGATGTATGTTCCATCTCTCCTGAGGGATACGTCTTTCAAAAGTATCCCTCAGGAGAAGTGGAACATAGATCCTGCCTATGTGAACTCTCGAGAGAGACCGAGAGTTTCCAGCCCCGTGATTTGCTTATCAACAGCCAATGCACGTTTGATGTGAATCTACTATAGTCATTACTCATTTTCTCATCTTCCAACGTTGCAACTACGTCATCTGTGCTCTCTCTAGATTCTTACAGTACTCCATCCATAAATTCATTATACATCTGTGGATATATAACACAGCCTTGCATTAGATCTACTTTTACACCAAACCAGGCATTCTCCCAGCTACACGTTTTAATATGTTCATCGATTATTTATACATCCATTTAGAGTGCATTCAGTTTTTTTTCTCTCTCTGAGCTTTCCAACTTAATACAAAATTCTTCTTGCTTAAACCCAAGCTGCTCTTCTAATAGCAGTCCTGTCGTATATTTCATTTTCTAAATAAAAATTGTATCATATACCTTCTCCGGTATGGGCAGTAACATTATGCACCTGTAATTCCAACAGTCGCCTCCTCGTTTATCTGTATAAAGGGGAAGAATCCTTCTTTCACCCATTCATCTGGAACGATTCTCTCATCCGAACGTATCTTACAACCAGCTGTCATGTTTAGTCATAACATCAGTTACTGTAACGTCCTCAACGCACTTCTAAAAACATTCTCAAACCTTACACTAGCCTCTCCCACATTCAGCTCTATCTCCCGGTTATCCTCCACATTCAAGAAAATTGAATTCACTCCAGACAGCATCTCTCCATTGGGAGTTTTTTTTTTTTTTTTTTTTTTTTTTTTTTTTTTTTTTTTTTTTTTTAAATCGAGAAATCTATTATTCTCAGTCACTTTTATCCCTACATTTACTTCCCTCCTGAAGAACTTTATTTTCG
>NC_061088.1:16924289-16929289 GCF_015104395.2 Macrobrachium nipponense | reverse complement strand
CAATGCCTGCCATTTTATTAATTGATAGTATTATTATATAAAATTTACTAAACAAAATCTTTACTGGACTTCCTTTTTTCTAATTTTTTTCATAGTCATTTTATTAATTGATAGTATTATTATATAAAATTTACTGAACAAAATCTTTACTGGTCTTCCTTTTTTTCATTTTTTTTCATACTGTCGCTATTGCCTGAGGCAAAAAAAAAGAAAAAAAAAAAATAAATAAATAAAAATGTTACAGGTAGACACCTTAGCTTGAACAAAAGCTCTAAAATTCGTGCAAACATTTTCTCAGGAATTTTGCATTTTATGAAAACAAACAAGAGGTAACGTCATGGGGAAGACACCCTGACTGGACGGGGCATTTTGTATAAATTTGGTTTTGAATAAATTCATCTAAACTTTTGCCCGAGTTAATGTTATTTTTTTTTTTCTACCTGGGAAACATAAATGAGAAATTTTGGGAGGCTGACATCCCGAACAAGGGATGGTATTTCATGACTATTTTTTTTAAGACAGCTAAATGAGTACAATACAATGGTTTAGTTTTTAAAATATTTATCCGGCCTCTCTTAAAAAAATATGTTGAAGAGACCACCTGGACAGCTTTACCTCCCTCCTAAAAAAAGAAATGAATAATTAATTTTCAAATTTAGATAACTCTCTTCAGTAATTTTTTTACTGTTTCGTTAAAAACTCAAAGTATTTGAATTTTCTTGTGATTTCTTAAAATATTTGTTCTCAATTTCTTTCAGATAATGACTTCATTGTACTGAGTCTCTCTCTCTCTCTTAAAATGGATCGGTCTCTTTGATGTAAGTTTTTTGGCCATCTCTTTTTGTCTCAAATGGCTGAATTATATTTGATAATCGTATGCTTCCTGGTCCTGGCTTGACTCCTAGCCAGGGCAGGTAAGCTTATAAATTATACAAAATTCCCCTTGAGAGTAAGTTATTCCGGTGGCATAGTAAAATTCTTATTTGAATATCTGTGGCTGAATATTTACAACAGAATGTGTTTCTATTTGACCAGTAAACAAACTATCTTTGTTTATTATTCAGTAGAGTATGAGGATATAGGAAATTCTATTTATTTTGTCCCTCGAATTTTGCCGTTTTCATTTCCAGACTCCAAGTTACACAAACATACAAACAAACCAAAGTAATGTCCTTATTCTCTCCAGAAGGTAAACAGTACATGACTTTATTTTGCGACTGCTCTTTCTCACAAGTATTTACACATTTCGTATTTTTTCTGAAGAATAGTTTTTTTTATTTAACATAAATTTCTCTTTCTTGAATTTCGTGAAAAAAGTTTAGTTTGACTTGGTCGTATAGTGGTTATATCCGCTCTTATAGCTTTGTAAAGTGATTGTCTTTCCTCTCTATATGTTTACTATTTTTTTACTCTCTGCGAAGTAGACAGAATGGAACGCCAAAATATTTTTCTCAAAATAAGGTCTCCTTCTTCTTTCTTTATTTATTTTTTACATATTTATATATTTTTGTATTTCCTTGCAATCTTACAAGGAGGCTTCTATGAACTGCTTCTGTTATCCACTGAGAGCCAATCCCATTCATAGCTGCTCGTTCAGACATTTTCTCTCTCTCTCTCTCTCTCTCTCTCTCTCTCTCTCTCTCTCTCTCTCTCTCTCTCTCTCTCTCCTATGTCACCAAAGAATTGCAGTAATATCTAGTCCAGAGATTTCTACACGGATGTTAGACCCTAACCGTTGACTGGGAAAAACATTTGATCCTATCCGCGAAGTCATAACGTGAGGAAGCGTGTAACCGTGTTTCTCAGTGAAAAACTTTGGCACTAATGGCTTTCAGAGGATAGATTGACCCCTCTCCGTTCTTTTACTTTCCCTTAGTAACTCTGACAGTTAGGTTAGGGTCCATTTTCCTCTCTCTTGGCAACAAGTATGAGGCAGCTGGTCTGACCCTGGCCGCTCTTAAATTGTAGTGTACGTACCCAGCTGAGCTCTTTGACTAAGAAAGCTAAAATCATCTATTACATAGAGAAAACGGACTTAAAATCGTAAAATGTAAAGGACGAGAACTAAAGTAGTTGAAAATTGCCGTTGCATAAAAAAATGAAAAAAATGCACGAACAGATAGGTCAAACAAGCGTGTTTTTAAAAAGGAGACAACCTCCTGTCAGACTTTATGTATAATAGTGATTCCTGAGTATAGTTCCTGAAATCTACGGGAATGGCGTGTAAGGTTTCGGTTCCTCAGTCCTGGAAGGGGAGAGTAATCCCCCCTCCATAAAAAATCTTTTCTAACAGAAAGTTACGTTCCTATTTCAGCGCATATTTAATCGTGTTGCAAGTCATTGGGCTCACATTTTGGTGAAATAAAAAAAAAATGTAGATTCCACTTTTTGCTTAATTATTCTAAGCAAATAGATGAAAAAACCGAGAAAAAATTAACCTCTTTGTGGGGATAATTAATACTCCAAGAAAAGGTTGCTGTTACTTCACTTTGATAGAGTATATTAATAAATAGTGGAAATTATTATTATTATTATTATTATTATTATTATTATTATTATTATTATTATTATTATTATTATTATTATTCACTGACATTCCTATTTTATAATGTCAAATTGTTTGTTACCTTGCTGAATAACGCTGCACAATATAGAATAGCTAGATGTAAAAAATTCGTTATTATTATTATTATTATTATTATTATTATTATTAGTATTATTATTATTATATTATATTATTATTATTATTTATTACATTCCTATGGTATGATCTTAGACTGTTTGTTAACTTACTAAATAATACTGCACAATATAGAATGCCTAGATGTAAAAAAAATTCATTATTATTATTATTATTATTATTATTATTATTATTATTATTATTGGAGAAACAAATCTACAGTTATGTAATTGTACATATATTTCAGTTAAAAACAGCTGTTTTAAAACTGAAATATATGTACATTTACATAACTGTGGATCTGTTTCTCCATTTGAAGACTCATGCTACTATGAGGATTTTTTTATTATTATTATTATTATATATTATTATTATTATTATTATTATTATTATTATATTATTTATTATTATTACATCCAGTCACATTCCTATGGTATAATCTCAGACTGTGTGTTACCTTGCTAAATAACACCGCACACTAAAGAATGTCAGATGTAAAAAAATTATTATTATTATTATTATTATTATTAACTCACATTCGTATCGTATAATCTCAAGCTGTTCGTTACCATGCCAAATAACCCTGCAGACGATAGAATGCCTATTGTAAAAGCAAATAAAGCTAGAAAATGACCCCTGAATAAAATAGCAGAAGGAAAGAATGAACGGAAAACGCAGAAAGCACGAACGAGAGAAAGAGGGGGACAAAGGGAAGCCTTTTCCTTGCCCGTAATGAGACCGAGCGCATTCTGTTGGCGTCATCTCTCGGCTCGCATTTGTTCGCAGTCATCGCCAGGTTGCATTTATTCGGCGTCATTGCACAGTTGCAGGAAATTGAGACCCGAGTCGCATCTGGATCTGGATCTGGATGTTGCTGCTGCTGCTGCTGCAGTGAGATATCTTAATGATCTGACGGCACTGGATCGTTAGCATCCTTTCTGTCCTATCTCCCACTCACACACATACACACGGACACACACACACACACACCTCTTGCGCCAAAAAGCATTTGTTAGGGTTAATGGCATGACTAAAACCCCTCCCTCCGCGTTTCGGGTTTTCCTTTTATTTGTTCGTTTCCTTTTATTTGTTATTCTGCTTCATAGCTTTTGTTTAATTTCTCGTAATGCATTGTTGCGAGACATTAATGTGGATTTGTGATGTTGTTAAAACCTTCTCTTTGGTTTTTTTTTGGTAATTGTTAATTCATCGTCATGTAATAATTTCTTTTATAGTTTTTTTTTCTTTTGTTTTAAGTAAGCGTTTATCAGTAAGCGCATATTAATACAGTTATGAAGTGTGCTGTGCAATCCACAAGTCATATACATAATTACCAGATATGTATGTATGTATGTACGTACATAAACACAACTTTTTTCCTTTCCATAGGGGGCTTGCTTATTTCAGTGCGATTAAGGTGTCTGTAATCATTCCTTAGGATTAGGTTGGTACCTTGTACATCGCCCGCATTCCCCAAGGTCGACTAACCACCAGGTGGAACTATACGTACTGCTTCTGTCATCAGAAGCCTAATGGGATTGAACCGAATGTGCACTAAGCGTTTTGGAGCACCTGGGATCTTTCCCTTGGTTAGAGCAAGTGTCCTATAACCAATGATCAACAACCTTGTACGGGGGGATAGTGCCGTCAGTGCACCTCGTGCGATTCACTGTAGGAATGACTTAAGAATCTTTGCAATGAGCTTTCGGCCCCTAGCTGCAACCCCTTTCGTTCCTTTTACTGTACCTCCTCTCATATTCTCTTTTGCCATCTTACTTTCCACCTTCTCCTAACAATTGATTCAAAGTGCAACTGAGAGGTTTTCCTCCTGTTACACCTTTCAAACCTTGTAGCTATCAATTTCTGTTTCAGCGTTGAATGATCTCCTAGGCCCCAGTGCTTGGCCTGTGTCGTAAATTCTATATATTCAGTTCTATATTCAAGAAGTCCCGAAGATGGTGATACAGACACTGACAAAACAGTTGCAAAATTCATTGCACTGTTAAACTGCCATGAGGCATATTTGGTGATTTTCCACGAATTTATGTTCTTTTACAGCGAGGACAAGGCAGCTTCAAATCAAATTCGCGGTGCATAATTCTGCCAGAATTATAGACCAGCCTGACAGAATATAAATACTCTGATGAAATTTATTGCCTGAGTTTGCGAGGGTATTGTTCGTTGTAAAAGTGGGCCTTTGTTATTGTAGAATATTCGCTGCATATAATATGTAGTCTGCCTGCTGACATCTATTTTGGTGTACGGGTGAAGTAATGATTTTTTTTTTATTATTATTATTTATTCATAAACGCAGCATATA
>NC_061088.1:16901789-16921789 GCF_015104395.2 Macrobrachium nipponense | reverse complement strand
TGTTTTGCCATACGTTTTCGTATAACTCTCAGAGCAGCAGTCTACGATTACCTCAGTATTGAAAGTGGCCTAATGATTTGATGTTACCTAACACAGATCAGATACTTCTCTCTCTCTCTCTCTCTCTCTCTCTCTCTCTCTCTCTCTCTCGTCCTCTCCTCTCTCCTCTCTCTCTCT
Source organism: Macrobrachium nipponense (assembly GCF_015104395.2). Classification (NCBI taxonomy): domain Eukaryota; kingdom Metazoa; phylum Arthropoda; class Malacostraca; order Decapoda; family Palaemonidae; genus Macrobrachium; species Macrobrachium nipponense. Next base: position 16,921,612 of record NC_061088.1, on the reverse strand, counting down.
CTCTCTCTCTCTCTCTCTCTCTGTTGCCAATTGGTTTGTGTATACCTCACAAAATCGTGGAAATAAGTGAATTTAGAGTATCTATTTGTAATATATATATATATATACTACAAATAGTAGAGCATTTGTATCATTATTGCATTACTACGACATCTAGAATCAATGGAAACAGATTGTAAAGGCATCGGCGTATGCATCAAGTTTCTCTCTCTCTCTCTCTCTCTCTCTCTCACACACACACACACACACACACACACACACACACACATACAGCGTAAGCAACTGGTATCTCATTGTTGAGGGCAGTTTAATGACCTGAAGATTAATGCTCTCTCTCTCTCGTCAGCGTAGCTACAGGTACTTTTCTGTTGAGAGTGGCTTAACGATTTATTGTTATCCATCATAGACCAGCATCTCTCTCTCTCTCTCTCTCTCTCTCTCTCTCTCTCTCTCTCTCTGAGTCTTCGACAAGACCTAGCATTTCCAAAAGATTAATCTTAGACTTTTCCAAATTAGTTAAAGATTTGTTTAATCGGAGTTCCAAGTCACTAGAGGTCTAGAGGACGCAGTAGAATTACGCAGAGAGGAAAGTTTTGTTGTTTCTGTTAAGATGCCGCCAAAGTTAGTCGTCTTCCAGAAGCGTCAGTCCTACTGAGACTAAATGTGTTGAACGATGTTCCTCATTCTGTAGATGGATCGTTGGAACTTCAGAAGTTCGGACTCGTACAATTTTTTTTTTTTTTTTTTTTTTTTTGTTTTTTTTTTTTTTTTTTTTTTGAGCCTGCTATCATGTTCTTCACTGTATAGTTTACTTTTTATTTATTTTTATCTATACTCCTTTTTATTTGTTTTATTTTCCTCAGTTACTTTTTTTGTCGTTTTTCCGTATTTTATTGTTTGATATTCTGTCATAGACTGTTTTCCTCATTAGGGGTAAGGGGTTATATCACTGTATTTCTAACTGAGGTTGCAGCTTGGCTTTTGATAATAATAATAATAATAATAATAATAATAATAATAATAATAATAATAATAATCTTGAAATTTGATAATAATATAATAATAATAATAATAATAATAATAATAATAATAATAATAATAATAATATTAATATTGGAAGGAGACCCTCTTTCAAACAAGTCTTATTGAAAGATATTGCTGCATCAGCTGCATTTAACTTGTATATAGTCTTTTCTATTTTTCTAATAATTGCTATCTCTGCTAGTACAACTGGCGAGTATTGCGCCGATGTTACTCATCAGGAGGAGTCAATTTCAGGGATTTTGCTTACAAATTTATTTGTCACAATAAATAGATAAACAAATAGGTCAAAATATGACGAATTAGTGGCCAACGTTTCTCTCGGTATCATCCGAGCATGATCACGGCATTGGGTCGGAGCAGACTGTAGGTGCTGTTGTTGTTGTTGTTGTATTAAGCCAAAACTTCTTGTTGGCACGGGCCTTTCCCTTGTTCGGCCCGTAGGAGATCTGAAAAGATTCATTAGGTTCATGGTTAGTTTTATGAATTTGGAAATATTTTTAGTTGTAGAGATAGGAGTGAACAGGGGAAGGATGATGGTGTCAGTAAGAGAGAGCCATCATGCCATATTGTAGTAGAAGTTTGAAAAAATGTAAGGCTTTCGAATATTAGAGAAACTGTGCAGGTGGGGTTGTCCAACCCTTTACTCCCTTGGGTCCCTGCGGGAGGATTTCAGTGGTAGGTAAAGTTTAGAAGAATGATAGTAGATGATGTGGATAGAGCCTTACAGTGAAGGGATGTGATGAGGGTGATTGATGTTACTTTAGCTTATTTACCTTGGTGGAGGTAGGTTGTAGAGCATCTGGGCATGATCTTCTAAGTTTTCAATGATCGTTTTTGTGACTGTGGCAGCTGCATGCTCAGCATCTTGTGCAAGTAGTTCTATTTGTGCTGCACCTCTTAGCTGTGCTGTTTCTCTGCACTCCTGCAGGTAGTGAATGAGTGGTTGCTGTGTTTCTTCTTGACAGTGTTCACATGGTCTGACACTGTTTTCCACGATTTCCCAGCAGGCTTTATATCCTAGCCTGAGTCTGTGAATGATCACAGCAGTTTTCTTGGTGTGTGCCTGTCTATGGGAGGGGGCACTAGGTCGGTCGACCTCTTATACCATCTGGCAGACAGCGAGTTCTTTTCTATCCACTCACGATGGTCTTTTTGCAAGTTTTCTTTGCAGAGTGGTTTCACTGCATTCTTGATTTGTTGCAGTGCAGGTTGTATATGTATTTGCACTCTGTCAATGTACTTTGTACTTTTGGCTAGCTCATCAGCCCTCTTGTTGCCTGGAATTCCTATGTGACTGGGTATCCAGTTTAAGGTGACAGGTCTTCCTCTTTCGCTGGGCTGGTGCAGCAGTGTTTTAACTCCAGCCAGCAGTGCCTTGTTCTCTTTGTTTTTCTGTTGTTGCAAGGCTTGTATTGAGGACTTTGAGTCAGTGTGGATGATTACAGGCCCTTCTTCATTCTGTCTGCATAGTGGAGGCATGGTTGGAGGTCCTCCAGCAGGCTGTGAATTTTCTTGAATATACTGCAGCTCCCGTAGTTTGATTCTCAGGATCTACAGTGCCATCGGTGTAGTATGTTTGTGCCCCTATGATCTCAGTGTTTCTGATGGCCTCATAGGCTGCAGCTCTTAGCTCTTCTCTTGCACAGTCTTCTTTTGCTCTTGGCAGGCTTGTGTATTTATATATTGCAGTGTCCTTCTTCCAGGGTGGTAGATGTTGTGTGCCCTGTGTTGTGTCTTGACTTAGCTGCAACAGTATCTCTGCATGCCTAGACTCTTGATGTTGTCAGTTTGGTCCTTACCATAGGAACTCGGACTTTGAATCTCTGGGTGTTTAGCAAGTTCCTCTCTGGCTCTTTTCCTCGAGATGGAGTCTCTTTCTGAGAGGAACATCTTGGCCATTGTGCTTGGATTTCGCTGTGCAATCCTATCCTCTAGTTTTGGCAAGTTAGTTTCAAGCCTGAGGTCGCACAGCCTTGTCCATGTGGGTGCTTTTAACATGAGTCTCATTGCATTGTTTTGAATGACCTCCAGTGACTCTTTTTGAGCCTCTGTCAGCCTCATCAGAGTGGGAGCAGCATAGTCCACTAGTGTTCTTGTGCAGGCTAGGTAGTACTTCCTTTTTATGTGTTCATTTGCTCCCTCCTTCAGGGATGACATGTATCTCATGGTGGTCAGTCTTGCATTTGCTCTTTCTCTCAAGTACTTGATTTCCTCCTTGAAAGTTAGCTGCTGGTCTATGACAACTCCCAAGTACATGTAGCTGTCTACCAATTCTATGGGCTCAGCTCTTATTGTCAGTGGTTGCAGCTTTCTGTGGGCTTATATTGTCATGGCCCTTGTTTTATTTATATTCATTTTAAGACTTAGCTCATTTGATTTATTGTTGAGGTCATTGAGTGCCCTTTGCATTCTGGGCACTCTAACAGCTCCTCTTGCTACTACACACACATCATCGGCATAGATAAAGATTTCTACGCCTTCTGGAAGCTGCAGGGAGGCTATACTCTCCATTAGTATGTTGAATAGAAATGGACTCAGAATTTCTCCCTGAGGGGTGTCATTTTCCAAGTCGTGGAATGTAGAGATTACTCCTTGGAATTTTACTCTGGCCTGCCTTCCCAGTACGTAGTTTTTTGTCCAGGCTAGTAAGTGTCCTTGGACTCCCTTCCTTACTACTGATTGCAGTATTGCTGCTGGACCAGCTAATTCAAATGCCTTTTCAAAATCTATGAAGACTACTGTGGCCTCCTGATTTATGTAGCAACATCTGTTATGCACTCTGTAGTTCCAACTCCTTCCTGATATGTGTATAGCTGCTTGTGCAGTGGACCAATCTTGTACTTCATTCTATTTAATACCATTTTTTCTCCAGTTTTTTCAATGCATGACACCAATGCAATCGGTCTTGGATTCTATGGATCTTTAGGTTTGGGGATTGGCTGTGTGTCCTGCTGCCGCCAGGTTTGTGGTCTTGTATGCTCAATGTGTGTCTTGTTTAGGATTCTCAGAAAGGCTGTTTCTCCTGCAGGACCCATTTTACTGATCATGGTGTATGTTATCCTGTCTGCTCCTGGCGCTGTGTCTCTGCCAGCTTTAAATACTGCTTTCAGTTCCTCTACTGTGTAAGGGGTGTCTGTATCATCTGGTCTGAGGCAGGCCGCATCAATCTCCTCCCATCTGATCGGTGCTAGCTGATCCTGAATTCTTCTTGTTTCAGGGGTGAGGTTACCTGAGCTAGTCCTGTTGGCGAAGGATGTTGCCAGTCTTTCTGCTTCTTGTAGTGGGTGAGGGTGAGTTGCTATGGGTGTTCTCTTCTTTCCGGCTACTCTGTTCAGCCACTTCCATAGCTCTGAGAGAGATGTGTAGTGTGATAGTTTTGTACACCATTCCATCTACTTTTCAATTCTTATTTCTTGCAGCTGCTGTTGAACATCATTTTTGACTGTTTAGTAGGGTTTTCAGTCTTCTTACTTCTGGGCAGTAGTACCAGGAGTCTTTGTAGGTGTGGTCTCTTCTTCCTACTCTTATGGGCATTGCCCTGTTTGCGGCTTTGTGTATAGCCCCAACTAGATCTTTTTCTAGCTGATCTATGTCTTCTGGAGGTGTATATTGTGCTGCCCACACTTCGAGGGCTAGGCGAAATACAACCCAGTCTGCTAGGTCTTGGTTCCATGTCAGAGGAGGTGGCGGTATTGGAGATAGTTGCTGCATCTCCAACTCTGTTACTGTGGCAAAGTGATCGCTTACTAGTGTCGGGTGCACTTGCCACCTTGTTAGGTGTCTGATTGTTCTTGTGGCAAATGTCAAATCTAATCTGCCTCCTCTTATGTGTGTGGGTTGCCTTGAGTTGAGTAGTGAGACTCCTTCAAACGCTTCTAGAGAGAATGCTATGTGCTCTCCAGGTTGGTTTGTGGTTGATGGGGATGATAGCAGAGGGTGATGTGCGTTGAAGTCCCCAGGTGCTGTCAAGATCTACTCAATATATAGCGGCAGGTCAGCAGGGGGTCAACCCATAGCTGCGTTTTCATTGGTTGGTGGCGCAATGCGCTCCACCTATTGGTTGAAGGAAGTTTTCTTCAAGACGCTTCTCGTCGTTGAAGGTCGCGATGTTGCAGCCTAGCAGACTGTCGAGGCTGGGGCATGACTTCCCTGGGCGTTGTGTCATGACGGCTCGCGTTGTCATTGGCTGCTGGGCTGCTTGTCTCATCTGGTATTCTTTGATTGGGAGTGTTGCTCAGTCTGGTATTACTTGTGCTATTATTTATTTACATAGGTCTCCTTAAGTTGGTGGGGAGGAAGAGCACTTCCTGCATCGTATTCAATGAGTGCTTCTCTTGTTGTATGAGGAGTGCATTGAGCAGTCACAAACGTCGCTGGTCAGGAGCCCTCCCTATTATCTTAATATTCCTGATAATGCTGTCGCGGGAGATAGCTTCCTGGTGTGCTGTCATGATATGGTTTTAAATTGCTCCTTCTTGTGCGTGGCAGGAAATCCTCTTGGACAGTTTCATAGAAGTCATACCATCGTAAGAGCCGGGACATCCACGGATGGGGCATAGGAATTGGTAGACTACATTCGACTGTTTCAAGAGGTCTCTTGCTTGAGGGGTCGGGTTGTTCTTCATAATAAGGTGCCAGGTATGTCTATTTTGGTAATAAATTACAAGTTCGAGTTCTTTGTCGGCTTCGTTAGGGGTCACATTCTCTTTGATGATTTTTCTCAAAACATCGTCCTCGCGGTGATGTGCGTGCATTCTTGCTTTGTAATACAGCTTGATCTTCTCATGGGGGTGGGGCTGCGGTCTCTCACTCTTGCCGTACCACCGATCCAGCGCGGTTCAGACTTCTTTATCAATAAGTCGATTCGGATACCCGTTATTAACGAGCATCTGAGTGACTCGGTCGAGTTCTTTGTGGGTGTCCTGCCAGGAAGAACAGTGCGTGAGGGCCCTCCGAATGTAGGCCCTGACTGTACTGTTCTTGAATTGCGCAGGGCATTCGCTGTAACCATTCAGACAAAGCCCTAAGTTTGTTTGCTTTGTATACACAGATGTTTTTAGGCCATCGTCGGTCTTGGAGACGAGGACGTCGAGAAAGGGGAGCTGTCCTTCGTTGCTGAATTCGACGGTATAATTCAGCGAACTGCACTACTGGAACATGCGCCGAACTGCTTCAACCTCTTCCTCATTCTCGGCTTGTACAAAGATATCGTCGATATACCTTGCATATTTGCGGGGTTTCCTAATATTGGTTCCTAGTCATGTAAAAATATGTTATCCCTCGGGCTAGCCTTAGGAGAGCTCTTAATCAGCTCAGTGGTCTGGTTAAATTATGATACACTTAACTTTTCTGATCCTTAGAGAGAGAGAGAGAGAGAGAGAGAGAGAGAGAGAGAGAGAGAGAGAATAGTCATTGATCTTTGATCTTGGAAATTTTCCTTCTTCCTAATTAAAGATGATTCTTTCTATGTTTTCTGAATATATTCTATTCGTGATATCCTATTTCATAGTCGTAAAGATGCATTGCGTTATGTTTTGTAAAGGATCATCATCCCATTACCTGTTATCTTCTTCGTTATTTCAACTTTACTTATTTCCGTCCGCCCCGAACGGGTAAACTTCGTAACACATCTCCTTTGGTGGAAGAAGTTTGTCCTCCTGAGTTCCCCGAAAATATTTCACGATCGATTATCTCTTTCGTATCTTGAACTTTTTGTGTTTCTTTGCCCGCAGTGAAATTCCATTATCGATTTTCTCGTTAGAAGTGACGAAAAAAGTGACCCAAGTCGAAACTGGCTGATGGATCTCTCTCTCTCTCTCTCTCTCTCTCTCTCTCTCTCTCTCTCTCTCTCTCTCTCTCTCAGTTGTGTTTGTTTACTGCGTATCGAATCATCCTTTGTAGTGATATTCCTTTATCGGTTTACTCATCAACAAAGTGACGAAACAAACGCCCAAGTCGAAACAGTTTGAGGGCCTATCTCTCTCTCTCTCTCTCTCTCTCTCTCTCTCTCTCTCTCTCTCTCTCTCTTATTACTCAGTATGGAATCACTCTTTGTAGTGATAATTCTCTCTCTCTCTCTCTCTCTCTCTCTCTCTGTGTCGTGTTTGTTTACTGTGTATCGGCTCACTGTCTGTACAACCGGATCCTTTTGGAAAATGACGTAGGATTAGAACCGAGGATTAAAACTGGACAACATCAGGGTTACAATTCCATCGCCTTTAGATTAGATCTGAAAACCAGGGGTGCGCTCTGGGGCCCACAAATGGAATTTTTGAAGCCTCGAGTCCATTGTGGTCGAAAGCGGAAGTGTGTACGTGTGTGTGTGGGAGTCTGGTGTGCGAGGATTTTATGTGCATATGTGCGTGTGCGTTTTTTTTTATTTATTGTGAAAGGAGGAAAAGAAAGGGGAAGAAGAAATGTCGCCGTTTTTGACTAAGCTGGCTTTATGCCAGCACCGGCTCTTATTTATTATTTGTAAGTATAAAAGAAAGGAAAAACTTCATTCTAAGGAATTCAGCCAGATGAAACGTTAGGACATATGATAGACAGATAGAAATGTTTTGGATTATGCAAGTAGTACACCCTGGCCATAATAGAAAAAACATTTCTAATTTTTCACTAATTTCTTGATAATAAAAGTGTTTGTTAAATTTTTTTCTTCTATTTTGGTTTCTTAGTAGAAAGAATCATTCGTTTACCAAACTAAGCTAAATAGACATAGGCGATGTTTTTAAGTATGTAAGTAGGAGCACTGAAATATGTAGAAAAACATATAGCCGCTATGAAACTTATCTTGTGATTATAGAAGTGCTGGTTAATTTTTGTTTTTTTCCTATTTTGGTTACTAGGAGAAAGGAATATTCCTGTATTAACAATACTGTGTATCGCTTTCAATATGGAGCCTAACGCTTCCCTTATCGGTTTTATCTCTATGCAATCGTCACGCCTTTATCAATGATACTGCGGTTTCCTTTCATATGCTTTGATACTGCTCCCTTTATCAATCACAATAATGTCATTTTTCATCTGTGGAACTCTTCTTTGCTATAGTAGATTCACATCAACCGTGCATCTGATGTCTCGGTCAGTCCCTTACGACGCTCCTGATAGGCTGTTGATAAGCCAATCACAGGGCTGGAAACTCTCAGTCTCTCGAGGATCACATAGGCAGGATGTATGTTCCACCTCTCCTGAGGGATACGTCTTTCAAAAGTATCCCTCAGGAGCGGTGGAACATACATCCTGCCTATGTGAACTTTTTCGAGAGACTGAGAGTTTCCAGCCCTGTGATTGGCTTATCAACAGCCAATCAGGAGCGTCGTAAGGGACTGGCCTAGACGTCAGATGCACGTTTGATGTGAATCTACTATAGCATATAGGTATGTGTCGCCGCTTTTTCCAATCACCAGTGTTTTCTGCTTTTCCGTGTTCAGGTGTCTTCTTTGATTCCTTTATCCACCGTACTTTTGTTTTCTTTATCGACTGTACTTACTGCCGTTCCCCTCGTCTGTGGCACTCTTCCACGTCCTGCGATTCTCGTCTCCGGGCCGGGTGGAGCGGAGAGAGAGAGAGAGAAGAGAGAGAGAGAGAGAGAGAGAGACTGAATTAGATTGATTGTTGAACCAGCACGCCCGTGTTTGCAGACGTATATTTGCATTGGCAAGGATATTCAGGGGGAGACGAACTCCATTGTATGTAAATAAAAAATTCTCGGGTTTTGTGTCAGCAGCTTCGTGTGTTTGTGTGTGTTTCAGAGAGAGAGAGGGAGAGAGAGAGAGCGAGAGAGAGAGAGAGAGAGAGAGAGAACGTTTTGAATGAGGAAAGAATTACGGGGGGGAAGTGTGGTTTGGGATAGGAAGAAGGACTCAGTGCTGACATATGACAATTGTTGAAATAAATAAGCAAGAATTGCAATGAAATGAAAGGTTCTAGTTATAGATTCGAGGCTAATTGAGCCAATGCAAAGGAAACATGTTTAAGAGCTCTGTTGAGCAAAATATCACCTTTAGAATATTAAACTCTCTCACCTCATTCGTGTCGCCCAAAATAATGAATTTACGTATGTGTTAGTTTCGTTGTAACCAAAGAAGGGAAGACAATTTATATGATTACAATTCTCTCTCTCTCTCTCTCTCTCTCTCTCTCTCTCTCTCTCTCTCTGTACGCACGCGCGCGTTTGTGTGTGTGTGTGTTCAGACGCAAACTCACCCACGCGCAGATGTTAAACCTCTTTGTCTCTCACACTTGCATACACACACATCTCTCTCTCTCTCTCTCTCTCTCTCTCTCTCTCTCTCTCTCTCTCGTATTAACAAAGTTATATTTTATATTTTGGATGCTTCACTTCACTTGACCTTTTCGAAAAAAAAAAAAAATCTTCCGATGATTCAAGGAGAGTTTTGAGTTTTCTTATTGCGTGGATCCTCTCTCTCTCTCTCTCTCTCTCTCTCTCTCTCTCTTTCTCTATCTTGTATTAATCAATTTTCTATTGGATGTATCAAATCACATGATCTTTAAAAAAAACTCAAAAAATCTTGGGATGGAGAAAGTAAAGTTTAGCGTTTTATTTAATTACTGATATTAAGCTTCCAGCGCTTACTTCAGTGTTCTTTCTTCTCGAGTTGTTCAGCGACGTTTCTCTCTCTCTACTCTTCTTGCGCAGTTGTCGTTGCTCGATAACGGAAAGTTCTTTTCCTGCTGCACAAATACAAAGATTGTGTGATGCTGTCTGTAGGCCGCCTTCTCGGAACACACACAGCAAGAGACAAAACATTTCGCCTGGGTAGGAATAATGGAGAGGAAGTGGGTGTCCGTCAGCATGAGCAGAAAGAGAGAGAGAGAGAGAGAGAGAAGGAGGGAGGGAGTGGATGACATATTCCGATAAACTTTCTCTCTCTCTCTCTCTCTCTCTCTCTCTCTGCTCATGCTGACGGACAAACACACAAGGTTGGCCTTCCTCCTTTTGTCTCTCACACTTATATACACATATCTTAAATCTATCTTTCTCTCTCTCCAAACACACAAAGGTTGGCCTTCCCCTTTCTCTGTCTCTCACATTTACATACACACATGTTAAATCTCTCTCTCTCTCTCTCTCTCTCTCTCTCTCTCTCTCTCTCTCTCAACACACAAAGGGTGGCCTTCCCCTTTCTCTGTCTCTCACACTTATCTACACACATGTTAAATTCTCTCTCTCTCTCTCTCTCTCTCTCTCTCTGAAACAAACAAACTTTCTTCAATAATCCCTTCCTCCTTCTCTCTCTCTCTCTGTCTCCCCCTCTCTCTCACATACACACACACAAACAAACACACAAACACAAAACATGTACAGGGAGCGTTGGGCTAATTATTTCAATACACTAAGAAAATTCCTGGATAGAATATCAGCTTCTTTTATTTCCTTCATTAAAAATTATGTTCTTTCTTTGGCTGATGTAATCTTATATGTTTTGGTATAGAGTTTCGTATTTTTATTCTGAGAAAATCACATAATATTTACGAGGTGGAAAATAAATACAGTAGGCTTTGTCTCCAGCTATATGTTATTTTTTTGCTGTATTCTGTTCTGAAAAGTTCAACAGTAAAAGGGTCAATAAAAAGAGATATACGCCCAAACTTGTCCGAGAGTATTGAGACAGATTATTGAGAGAGAGAGAGAGAGAGAGAGAGAGAGAGAGAGAGAGAGAGTGAAAGAGAGAGAGAGAGAGAGATTTATTGTTCTTTGTATTTATAGTTACCATTTATTGCTTAGTTATGATATATAATATAAGTTTAGCAAAGATTACTTTAATTTCCTCTCTATTCATCTACTTTTATATCCACACATTCATTCGGATCTCATGCATTCAAAATTCCCTATAATCAGATTTAACGTAGGTTTGGATACACATTTCTACGGGCCTTACTGAAAACTGTAAGATAATTGGGGGAAAATGTTGGTAGAGATAACGTGAAATTTAGCATAACTTTTAATGTATCATTATTATTATTCTCATGGAACAAGCACACCAAAGGGGCCATTGACTTGAAATTCTAGTTTCCCAAGAATGTTGGTTTCAACATCCCACCGCAGACCCCACACTGCAGCAATAATTGGTCAATGATATCTGTCAGAGCCAGTGATTTTCCATCGCCCTGGGGGAGGCGCGAACCTGCGAAGTTGAGCGGCATGTCACGACGCTAGCCACCATGCCAGCAGACCAGATTGTCTTTCCCTTAAGCGGGATTTCTCCAGATCGAAGCCCTCTGGCTCTTAGCAAGTCCGCCGATATGAGATCGCCATTCCTGTGCCGTCTTCACCAAGAGATATACGCCCAAACTTGTCCGAGAGTACTGAGACAAATTGATAGAGAGAGAGAGAGAGAGAGAGAGAGAGAGAGAGAGAGAGTAGTAGCTGACGAATTTCCGGATACACTATTTACTGCTAAAGGCAGCAGAGGCAAGATTAGATTTAAAAGAATGGTGTAATCCATTCTACCTTCCTGAGAAATCGCTTATACCTACCTTTTCTTTTTAAGCTGGTAAGTCGAACGTTTTAACCGCTGGTCCTTATGTAGATGTTTTCTCGTACGCTGAGCGTGACGAGGATAAAGAGAGTTAACGGATGGAAGTTCATGAATATAGGCTTAGGCCGGGTTGGAACCATTCGCCTCGCGAGCTGTGTCGGAGAAAGGCATCATCACCACCAGCGCCCCAGAAAGAATACGCGATTTGTAAACGTCAACGTCGGATCCCCGATCATTTGTAATGGCGCGACAGGGACGGGGAAAAAAAAATAACTCGAGGAAGCTGCCGCGAAAAACAAACTCGAATTCCCGTTGATTTCCCTCATGGAATTATGCCATGTTGGGTTACTAGTTCACTCTCTCTCTCTCTCTCTCTCTCTCTCTCTCTCACACTCACACACACACACACACACACACACTCTAAGGTGTTTTTTTATTAATGACTGAAAGACAAGCATGACGGGGATGAGAAGCCGATGATTTTAGTGCTCTCTCTCTCTCTCTCTCTCTCTCCTCTCTCTCTCTCTCTCTCTCTCTGTGTGTGTGTGTGTGAGACTGATGGTATTTGCAAGAGACAGAGAAATGATAAAAGTATGAAAGGGAAAGAGACAAAGGACCTCTCTCTCTCTCTCTCTCTCTCTCTCTCTCTCTCTCTCTCTCTCTCTCTTTGGTATGCTAAATACTAATATTCTGAATTTCTAGAGGTAGCACGACACATATCAGTGACTGGGTATTGATTGCCTCATTGCCCACTTTAGTGACCCCTTAAAGATGGAAGGTTGCAATTTAAACAAGTAAAACATGCGCCGAAAATACTTCGGCGCAATCGAGATTTCTGTACAGCGTATAATCATCCAGTAATTTTGTGATTTTTAGCGACTCAAGAAGCGCTATAGAAGCTATTCAGAGTTACTACCCAAAAAACAATATTGTATAGCAAATTCAATTTGAAGTCCACAAATTGTATAAAAATGGAAAAATATTGAAATATATTGGATCTCTGCTCAAGTGGGGATAAGAGGAAATGAAGAGGCTGATACAGCAGCTAAAGATGCAGTCCACATGATAAAAGCAAATGTAGACATCCCTACTAGCGATTATATAAGATATATAAAAGCAATCATTGTTTAAAAATGGCAAAACATATGGAATGAAGAGCCTGTGAATAATAAATTAAAACAAATAAAACTGGATGTTAACAAATGGAGTTCAGCGTATCAGAGAGAGAGAGAGACACTCACAAGTAATCCGTATAGGCCACACTCGTCTGACACACGGACACTTGATGAGCAACCCACGCGACCCTGCTCCCGAGTGTTCAGAGTGCAAGGTGTTGATAAATGTCAGACATGTCTTGTGTGAGTGTCCAAAGTAAGACCAGCAGAGACTGTCAATTTTTGGAAATAAAACAATAAAAGAAATTTTGTCAGAATCTTTTACATTTTCAGTAGTTCCGATTTGGACTTTTCTGAGGAACTGAGATTTAATTAATAAAATATAAAACATTAGCATTTAGTGAATTTTAAAACCAAATTTCAAAAAGTTAAAACTCGTTATGATTTTTAATATACCATTTTAGTATGTATGTAAGGAGAACATGAGTAAATGTATTTATTGTGTGTGTGTTCTAGTATGAAAGCATTTGCCTTGGTGCAGTTTTTTTTTTTTATTTATCCTGAATGACCAATTTGGTCCCAGTTCTGGCCAAAGGGCTGGCATTTAATCTAATCCTTCGGGCCAGCCCCAGGAGAGCTGAAAATCAGCTCAGTGGTCTGGTTAAACTACTTTTATAATAATAATAGTATGAGCCGCGAGCCATGACACTGGAACCACGGCCCGGTTTTCAGACTCAGGATTATGGTTAATTATAATGTTAAATAAAATAAAAATGAAAAACTACTGAGGGTAAATGGCTGCAATTTGGTATGTTTGATTAATAGAGGGTGGATGATCAACATGACGATTTGCAGCCCTCTAGCCTCAGTAGTCTGCAAGATCTGAGGCCGGACAGAAAAAGTGCGAACGGACAGACAAATAGCCATCTCAATAGTTTTCTTTTACAGAAAACTGAAAGCCGCCAAAATATTTAATCTGCTAATCTATGATTCCCGCAGAATAGATATGGGAAATGGTGAATTGACAGGTGTCACGTCTCTTGTAAACCGGTGGGGTGAATTATAAGTGAATGGAATATTTTAGCACCAGCTGATGTTAACATCGTCGAAAATAGATACGTGGTAACTGACGTCTTCTATCATTTGACGCAATGACAGGTCATCTTGCAAATATACTTATGCATTTCCTTGCCATTTTCGACATCGACTGATCATTTAAAGAAATTCAGCTTTTGCCTTAAGAAAAAAAAAAAAAACTGATAATACAGATGCGTCTCTATGCTTGTGCGTACAATATACGCATACTCGTTGCGCTTATTTTGGAAATTACAGTGATATAGATTAGCAGACTTCCTGGCCTCAATCATCTTTCGTTAACTTTTGATTATCCGAACCGAACTTCCCGTTGGGAAGTTATTTATGAGTTCCTGGAGAGAGAAAAGACCATTTCAATTATGCGAGCCTCGCTTATTATTCAAAATGGCAAGTTTGCCACATTGCAAAGTTAAGCAACATCAACATTGATTTTGGTCAGGTGGATGTCTGACCGACCCTAACTGCCAAACTCAATTTCGTCCATTGTTTGGGCCATGAGGTTTCCAAATTTTTAGCAAAATTCACTTCTTGGAGATTGCAAATGACCTTAAGTAAGTCCCAAAATGTGAATAAATTAAACTTTCATATTTAAAACGCACGTATCATTCATTGATATTTCGAGAGATGTGGTTTAATGGACTGGGAAACTTAATTTACTTTTAATGATATCAAATCTGGTGGATCATTTGATTTCGTATGTGTAGTTCTGAAGAGAACCGGGGTCATATTGATGTTACTGGATGTATTTACATTATCAGAATTTTAGAATTGTAGGAGGCTATGTATTCCCTTTTCATTTCGAAACAGAAATAGCAAAATAATAATACGGTAGATTAATATGCTAATTATGAATTAGTAAATTATTTGTTAGCGTAACAGAAATAACAGTATGTCTTTTAATACAAAGATCAATCTCATAATCATAAATTAATTTAAAGCTCTCAGATAGTAAGATGTATCAAAGTGTGCATTTCATTTTACCTGAAATAAACTTTTTATTATTATTGCTGAATAAATTAGTCCACTTTGTTGCCCAAATACATTAGAGTATCCAGAGGTTTTTCGAGCGCCTGTTCACATCCATATGAATTTTAATATGCGTAAAAAAAAAAAAAAAAAAAAAAAAGCAGGGTTTATCTTCATTTTGATACTCACACGGAAGAAACTGCGGACATCCCGAAATAAATCATTATTATTTTGAAAACGTGACGCCACAGGCACTTACCCATGAATAGGGAACATTCATGAGTCCCCTCGTTTTTTGTTTATTTGCTCTAGAGGGGAGACTGTTCATGGCTTATGGAAAGTCGAGGGGAATTCCCGTGACCTCCGGTTGTTATCAAACTAGGTATCTGGTACCCTTAGTTGTTTTGATGCGTTTTTTTTTCTTTTTAGTGTTTTTTCTCAACTCAAGATGTTTTGACTTCGATCACGATCGTAAGCTTTTCATGTCCTTTAGCTTTTACCTTACCACTAAATGGTAAGGTATGGGTTTTATTTCCTATCTGCTATAGACGTATACAGTATGGCATGGTTTTTGTTACCTATCCATTATAAAGTATGTGTTTTGTGACTTATGCACTTTTTATTATGGCAGGTGTTTGCTACCTATCTACTATATAGTCTGGTAGGGGTTTTGTTACCTATCTTCTATATTGTATGGTATGAGTTTAGGTACCTGTTTACTGCTTAGTATGGTACGGGTTCTTTTACCTATTACATAGTATGGTATTGGTTTTGTTACCTTTCTACTATACAGTATTTTATGGGTATTGCAGAGGTTTTTGGTGTTTTCATAATTATTATTATTATTATTATTATTATTATTATTATTATTATTATTATTATTATTATTATTATTATCTCGCATTTAAATGAAAACAAGGTATGTGGATACCTTGTTGTTTGGAGCTTATTTTGCCAAATTTACTTTATTGTAACCTGTTTTAATATCTAGGAAAATTGGATAAAGTTCGTGGCTGTTAGGTCACAGTAGGCCATCATTTTTGCCCACTTTTCTTTTACCTTGGGCTAACTGTTAGCAACAGGCAAACGAACCTGCAAAATCTGACGGAAAAATAAAGTGCACAAGAATAGTTACATCAAATGGAAATTTCGTGAAAACAAAACCCATCCCCTTCAAAAAAAAAAAAAAAAAAAAAAAAACTATGACATGATATTTTAAGTCATGGCTTATTTATTTATTTATTTATTTATTTATTTATTTATTTCTATGTCATTTTCCTAATATGTATTTTATTCTGCCTTCTGCATCCTCTCTCTCTCTCTCTCTCTCTCTCTCTCTCTCTGGGTCATACACTGTCCATGTAGCTCGCTCGTGCGGAGGTGGAGGGATGTTTATGTTTAAAAGAGGGTGGCGTGTCAGCCGCAAAATTTTTTTTCACCGACGACCTCCCCCCCCCCCCCCCTCCCCCCCCCCCCCCCCCCCCCACCCACCCACCACCCGCCTTTCCTCCTCCTCCTCCTCCTCCTCCTCCTCCTCTTCAAGCACCTCCATCCTCCCCCACCCACCCAACCTCCCCTTAGTCCATAGTTATTTTGGAGGAACGTGAGGGGGATGTTGCCTCGTAAACTTTACCCTTTTGCTTGTTTCTTTGTTTGTTCTTATGCTGTTTTACGTAACATGGAACCACTGGTTATTCAGCAACGGGACCAACGGCTTTACGTGACTTCCGAACCAGGTTGAGAGTAAACTTCTCTCACCAGAAATACACATCTCTAACACCTCAGTGGCGTTGTCGGTATGGTGCTGGCCTGCCACCTCGGTGGTCGCGAATTCGATTCTTGGGCATTCCATTGAGGGGTCAAAGATGTGTATTTCTGGTGATACAAGTTCTCGACGTGGTTCGAAAGTCACGTAAAGCCGTTGGTCCCGTTGCTGAAGAACTACTGGTTCCATGTAACGTAAAAACACCTAACAAACAAACAATCTAACACCTCAGTGTTTACCCTCTTGAAGAATTTCGAAGATGTTTCATATTCTTACTTAAACGCGTAATTTAACAAGTGTTATGCATGGATAAACGGAGTACCTCCCATCAATGATGATGTGAAAGATATACATAGAGAACTTTTAAAAGTGTAGACATATTTTTGGTACAGCTTTCTCTCAAGGCGATCGTTGTCAAAACACATGCAAGTAGGGCAATGTTACAATTAACTTTCATTAAACAGCGATTTGTTTCATTTGTCATACATGGAAAAATGAGGAAAGTGATTTTGGAATAAGTATGAAAAAATATCAGCCATTCATTCGTTTGATGTATTTTAAAAACTATAATTCTATGTTGGCTACATAAATAGAATGTTCACGTTCTTTTCTTAAAAAAAAAAGAAAAAAAGCGTGCTATCTTTACTTCAAAATAGAATTACGTACATGAAACAAAATTTTCATTCGAAACATTCTCATTCTTTAAATTCAATATTACATTTCATAAGGCAATCCAAACTCAACTTTTTGCTATTTTGCTTACAGAATATAAGAATTTTTTTTTGTTGTTGAACGAAACCCCCAAGACATATTTTCATTACTTTTTTGTACATCCGAAAATAGAGAAAAAATATGTTTCTGAGATGAATTTACGTTCAGAGATATTATTTTAATCTTTGTATCTCCAACGAAAAAAACTTTCTAGTAGCGAACTTCTGTTAGCTATCATTTCTCCCCTTCTGACGTCAAAAGTGAAAATATTTATTCTCGAGGGAGTTTCAAATGAACCACATTGTTTCATCCCTGATGCTTCAAAAGAGAATTGATAAATATTGTCCGACCCGAGAGTGTCTGAAAACACAAATAAATCACTGCTTATCATTCTCACTGGCTAACAGTGCAGAGTCTGCAACGGAGAAGTAGAAACGATCCGACGTGCGAACGTGAGGCAATAAAAAGACGGAAGTAAACTGTAGGTTTCGCAGTTTACTCAAAACTTCGGGATTGTCAACAGAATTCGATCGATCAGATCGTCTTTATCGGTCGTCGTCTTTTTTTTTTCTCTCTCTCTCTCTCTTTTTTTCTTTTTTTTTTTATAGACGGGGGGGGCGGGGGGAGGGGCTGCGGGAGTTTTGAGAACTGGAGGTCGATGATTTAGTCAAGACCAAGGAAGCTTGTTCTTGTTTATCGAATGAATCTTGCTCTTTCACTTTCATTTAGCGATATATGCGTAATATTAAAAAGAAAAAAAATGGGAGTGACCGAAGTGGCTACTACCCTTACCCGCCCTCAACAGGCGACCCCCCCCCCCCCGCCCCCGGCGCGTTTATAATATCAAATCATAAAATGCTAACAACAAAACTTTAGCAGCACTGAGCAATTGACAATGAGTCGTGGAGGACGAAGTGACAAAGGCTTATGCAGTTAATAATGTAGTGTTCATATTGAATTTTATATTTCCATAAAAGCATTTTTACCCACGGTGGGAACACGTCACCTCTGTATATAAGATCACTGAAATATGATTTTTCCTTCCATAACTGACTCCAGATTTATAGGCCTTTGCATTTTTACAATACCAGTCTGGGCCTGGTTTCTCTCTTTTATACATTTGTATGGGCAAGACTAAATATTTGAACAGTGATTCAAGAAATAGTCAGGAATTAACTTTTGCTTGCCTTAACTCAAAGTGTGAGTAAGGCTCTCTCTCTCTCCTTCTCGTGCTCTCATCTCTCTCTCTCTATCTCTCTCTCTCTCTCTCTCCTCCTCTCTCTCTCCTCTCTTTTCTCTATATATATATATATATATATATTTTATATATATATATATATCTATAAATAATATATATATAGATATATATTTTATATATATGATTATATATATAAAAAAAAAAAAAAAATGGTATATTTATATATATGATTTATATATATAAAATATATATATATATATGATAGTATATAAATCCTATATAATCATATAATCATATAATAATTTCCTTAAACATCTTGTGACTTATATATATATACTATATTAATATATATTATATATATAATATATAATATATATATATACTATATATATACCATATATTATATATATTATGTATGATGCTATACTGTAATATGTATAACACTGTTACATGTATATGTACATGTAATATATAGTAAGTTTTAAAAAATATACAGTCCTCAGCAAATATTTTGGAGCAAGGGTGCTAGATCGTATGCCCCATGACCTTCTCCCCCCTCGCTACAGTTCACCGCAATCAAATATTTTCTGGGTACATATTCTTCGGCTTTGTTTCCACAAAAGGGGATTTTTCAGGAAATGGCCTAAAATTGCTTATAATATATCTAATATATATATATATATATATATATATATATATATATATATATATATATATACACACACACACAGTTTGTGTGAGCGTGTAATACCAACAGAAAAGTTTTGAAACATTTTTTTTTTTTTCATCTGTATATAGTCACATGCACAAACTAAAAGAGAATTTGTATGCGTTCTCGCGTGCGCACGAGTGCTTTCTCATTCTGTGGAATATGAAACCCTCGCGCATTCTTGCCCTGATTTTCGAATCATTGCACGCCCTTAGAGCCATCATTGTCCTGTTCCCTCGGGGCGTGTGTGTCGCCCGAAGGCAGCAGACAAAAGCGGCGAAACGCTACACCAGCCGACGACAGATGCAGCAAAGCGCTTCAGACGAAATGGTGTCAGCACGTCTGACCTCTTTTAAAAAAAAGAATGGGGTGAGCCGGGGGAGGGGGTCATGGGGGGCGTGAATCATACATGAAACTGGCGTCTTATTTTCTCGTCCCCCTCGGAAGGGAATGAGGCGAAGGGCGTTTGGTATTTTCCGACGGGGGTTGGCCAACGTTCGAGTGTCATGTTCTTTAAGGGGACTTGTGTTTTTTTTTTTTTTTTTTTTTTTTTGCGACATGCCCAAAAAATAAAGCGAAGTGAAACAGACCCGGGTGTGAGATTTGCAAATTTGCGAGTGGCGAAAGAAAAGAGTGGATGAAACAGGCAGACCCAAATTTTGAATGGAGTTTTGTGCAAGTCTGTTCATTTTCATGTATGTATCTATTTTTCTTC
>NC_061088.1:16889289-16894289 GCF_015104395.2 Macrobrachium nipponense | reverse complement strand
TCCCTTTTTGCTAACAAGGACTAGATTCTTATGAGTTGTAAAGAAAAAAGTTAAAAAGGAGGCTGAATAATCTAGACGAACTTTCGAAATAAATCTTTATAGCTAATGAATGTTTCTTAGCTCTCGTCTGCTAGCTTACTAAAACGTTTATGTACATACATATATACATACATTACAAGAATATATATATATATATGTATATCCTATATGTATATACTATATATATATATATATATGTGTATATATATATATATATATATATATATATATATATATATATATATATATATATATATATATATATATATGCGTGTTTCTGTGTGCCTCTGTGTGTGTATATATATATATATATATATATATATATATATATTATATATATAATAATAATAATAATAATAATAATAATAATAATAACTATAATTCCTTTATTTCGGTCAAGGACCATATACAATGAACATTACAAAATACACAGTAACATACACAATCTAGATAGTGAGTCAAACATGATAGGAAAAAAATTAGTAATCGGCACTATCCACAAAATAGCTGAGGTGGCATAAAAGATAGTAAACATAATACTGGTAATAGTAATAATATTGGTGAGAAAAAAAATGCATTGAGAGTTATAACAGTTAGTGCACAAATTATATAGCTTAAATTTCACTAGAGACCTTAGGTGGTACAGTAGTCGGTGGTCCAGAGGGCTAAATACATAAATTGAATGTATATATATATATATATATATATATATATATATACATATATATATATATATATATATATATATATACATATATATATATATATATATATATATATATATATATATATATAAAACTTTAACTTTATAGTAATCACAGAAATAATGAAAAAATAAAATATCAGCAATAAATATAATAATGACAAAATCTGCAGATGACATCTTGCTAATACAGAGATTAAGTCCTTTACGGGACAAAGGCCTCATTTTCCCATCTTTCCCACAATTTAGATTTTCTTCTTGCTTCACTCCTTAGGATGCTTTGTATGAGCGAGTTGCCGCTGTTCCTCACTCGGGTTACCAGACTGGACATTGTTCGCCTTACAATGATTTTTAAATTGTCCAGGTGGTTTTCTAAGAACATCTGTGTGGCGGAGTGGTAGCGTGGCGTGTTTGTGAGGCGTTCTCAGAACGTCATTGTGCACAACAGTGATACGTCTCATGGTCTCTCGGGTATAGTTCGTCCAGAGGGAACACCCATAGATACTGTAACAGTACGAGCGGAAAGAGCAGCAGTTTCACGTCTCGGTGGACAGAAGGCAAACCTCCTTGCAATCATGTTGCCAGTTGCACATAGTTTTACGACGCCTCTGTTCAATGTCTGCCGTATCTTTTAGGTGCGTCGGTAATAATGTGACCCAAATACGGAAATTCGCGCACAAATTCCAGCCGATGGTTTCCGAGGAAAATTTGTGGTCTCGCAATATGCTTAAGCGATCTCGGGAGCCAGCGACATGCACTGGGTCTTGGTTTCGTTGTAGATTATATCAAATTCCTCTGCATATTGGCGGCAAGTGTCGATGAGTCGTTGGAGGCCATGCACTGATGGGGAAATCAGAACCATATCGTCGGCGTAACAGAGGTTTGTTTTATAGTTGTTTCATTGACAGTGCATCCGATTGGGAGTGAGTTCAGTTTGACATTCAAGGCATCTGTGTACGTATAAACAGGTATGGAGAGAGAATGCCCCCTTGCCGAAGCCCGTTTAGGGAGCCGAAGGTGTACGATAATACGTTGCCCCATTTGACACAGAATTGCTGTGTGGAGAACCAGCAATGTAAACGCCAATTAGATATAGGGGTGTGCCCTTTTATGCAGCTTCAGAAATAGCTTCAGGTAGTTTTACTCTGTCAAATGTTTTTCTCACATCTACGAAACACAGGAAAACCGGAGATGCTGATGATAGGTAGTAGTTCAGCAATTCTTTCAGTATGTAGATGTAGGTGTCGGTTGAGTGGTTTGCTTTAAACCCGAACTGATTGTCAGTGGTGTGTAGAAAGGGGAGAAGTCTTACAAGAAGAACCGACTCAAGTATCTTCGATGCGATCGTTGTGATTGCAATTGGCCGGTAGTTGCCAGGGTCAGCTGCATCCTTTAGCTTGTTTTTTGATTAATGGTATCAAGTGAACTAAGAGTAGGGAGTCTGGAAGAAACTGGTGAATTATGCACGCATTGAATAAGGCAGCTAGCAAAGTGTAAATTATCGGATGGCAGAATTTGAAAGCCTCTGCGGAAGACCATCACAGCCGGGCGATTTATTATTAGGTATGCTGTTTATGGCATCGCTGATGTTACCTGGGTGTAATACGGTCTGCAAAATGAAATTGAATGTTGTCATTAAGGAGGTTATCTACCTCGCTTCTGGGAATCCTGATCATTTATGCAATTCAGGTATTGTTGAAGTGATCACCCCACATCCTGCGATAGCCTCGTCTCCGACTGCTTCCCCTACTCTCTGTGATAGCTTTTTAGTTTTGGGATTTAAGGAGTGTATATCTTTCCAAAGACGAGGGTAATCACCAGATTCTACGTTTCTAGACATTGCATCGGCTCTTAGTTGTTTTTCATTTAACCTGCAGTGCTTAAGAGCAAGTTTGAATTGCGCTCTCGCCTGCCTCATTAGTAATGCAGTGTGTCCTTCCCTCGGGCTGAATTTTGCCTCCACAGTAAAAACATTTCTCGTGAGTATGTATACAGATCCTTAACCAAGTCATTCCAACCAGGCATATTACGAGAATTACCTTGACGAAATCTAAAGGCAGTCCTGCCGAAGCAAGCATAGCGGAGATTATGTTCGAATAGAATTCATTCAGATCCCTCTTGTGGTGGTCATTTCTACATTTTGTGTTGTACACAGTAAGGCGTCAGCCGGTTGAATTATTAACCGCAACCTGGTTTCCGTGGTCGCCCTAAAGTATCTGGCTTTCTGTTGGTTTTTAAACTCCCAGTTAACCGCTGGAGGGCGGTCAGTTAGTGGGTTCACGGTAGGGAGGGATGGGGGTACTGAATGACACCTGTAATGGGATGTGATCGTAGCCGTTGCAAGATCGTAGCGAATATTGCAGGTCATAATAGAATCATGAAGTTGTGGAGATGTGATGCAGTGGTCCAGCCAGGAGGTTGTAATTGCGTCCGCTCTATTATGTACATATGAGTAGGAGGAGGGAGGGAGGAGCATTACATCGCTAATTGGAGAGCATGATTTTGACAGAAGCGAGTAAGTTCATTATAAAATTGTTTTGTGGGTGGGGAGAGAATTAAGGTCCCCTATTATACAAATATGATCAGCAGGAGAATCTTGGATAATACTGTGTAACTCCCCTAGGATCATGCAGTAATGATCAAAATTATTGTTATTTTCCCATGGCATATAAACATTAATTATTAGTATTTTAGAGTTCCCTACTGTCACTTGAAGTCCAAGCAATCTGTCACTCCTGTAGGTCATCACCTTTATCATATTGTCTAACGATTTGTGCCACAGGAAAGAAAGTCCCCCTTTCGGACGACCGGCTATGATTTGATCTGTAACTTGCATCGATGAAGTCGAGAAGGTTCTGAAGTCTTCATGAATTGAATCGCAGATGCAAGGTCATGAGGCCAGAGGAGCGTTTCTTGCAATGCATGATGCCGTTGAAATTTTTGCAGAGCATGTTTAGGAGAGGAATGTCCGCTTGAGGCCAATATCAAAGAGATTATTGTTTAATGTATCCATGGCTACTCACGTTAAGATGGGAGATGAATGCGCTGATCATTTGGGGGGTGGATGGGGGGTTATATCCAGGGGGAGTGGGCAGTCACTCGCCGTGGGGGTTGGCTGGCACTTGCGGTGGAAATGACCCTGGTTGGAGTGACATATATATATATATATATATATATATATATATATATATATATATATATATACACACATATATTATATATACACGTATATATATATATATACTATATATATATATATAATATATATATATATATATATATATATATATATATATATATATTATAGTAATGTATGATATTTACTCAACCGTCTGAGATTCAGTCCTCTGTGTAGTGGTAGACATATAACGAATTGCCTTTTCTGTTTTGCTGTCTTGTGCACTTTGTGCTCGAGTTCTTATCTGTTGAAGGTCCATTGAATTCTCCAGGACCTTGACAGTTCTAGAGGTGCACTTAGTACTTACTCCCATTCTCCTGTGTTTCCGTTTCGTGCACTTCCTGTCAGAATTCCCATTTGGTTCGTTCGTCATATGTCCTTGGTCTTTCTGTGCCTACCCAGTGGCCTTTGTTTTCCTATTTTACAAACTCTATCTTTGAATTTACAGTTTATTTTCTGGCCTCAAGAGGTCCCATATCTCTTTATAGCACCTCGGTGGTGGTCGCTATGGTGTTGGCGTGCCATCTTGGTGGCCGCGAGGGCATTCCATTGAGGAGTTAGAGATGTGTATTTCTGGTGATAGAAGTTCACTCTCGACGTTGTTCAGAAGTCACGTAAAGCCGTTGGTCCCGTTGCTGAATAACCCCTGGTTCCATGCAATGTACAAACACCATACAAACAAACATATCTCTTTAACTTCCTTGTTTTTAATCAATCAATCAATAAATCTCTTTATTCTGCAACCACATTAACTTAAATTTGCCCCATTTTCTTCGTAAGTGTCGAGGTCTTTGCCGCGAAGAGAAGTACTTACTGACCTTAAACACTAGTTATACAGAGTGTCCATAAAGTCCCAGTACCAATACAAGCAATAAGTACGTGTAATGGTACTGGGAGTTTATGGACACCCTGTAGATTTTGACTGATTCGATAGAATCACTACTACGTTTACAAATACATCATTGTTACAAAATGCTGATAGTCTGGGAAGTGCAATAGCAACATTTCGCAGTTTTGTAACAGACTGCAATGTCCTCTCAAAATGAAAAATCCGTGAAAAGGGGAATCGGGAAAGTTGGT
>NC_061088.1:16869289-16884289 GCF_015104395.2 Macrobrachium nipponense | reverse complement strand
ATATATAATAAATATAAATTATATATTATATATATTTATATATATATATATATATATATATATTTTTAATAAATGATAATCTATATTACGTAATGAAGGGCTAACACCATTTCGCGTCCAGTGAACGACTCCCTAATTGCAATCTTCATTCAACAGATCCAGGCGTTTTCCTGTATTGAATAGCTCTTAATTGCAAGCTCGATCGAGTAGTCCTAAGCATTTTCATGTATTGAATGGCTCTAATTGAACTGTCTTGTTCATACCCTCCCCGTTATATCTGCAATGCCAGATCAGCTGATAAAAGCTATGTTTCACTTTGCTCCGAATGAGTCTTCCCACATCTCTGATTGCGACTTAGAGCACATTAACACTTTTATCAGAATCCATCTGTATTCTTAGTGTCTGGTCTGTTTCTTTTCTCTGTCAATTCCCAAGATAGTTTATTTCATTTGCAGTCTGCAAGATTCGGGTTAAATTTAGTGTACCTGTTGAAGCTTTGCATTCTGACATTAATTTTATATAGTTCCCTTCTAAGCTTCATTGTATCTTGTTAGCTTTTAAGCAGAAAGCTTTCACTTAACAGCATCTTAACTCCGACGGTTCTCAGCGTTCTGTGTACTGCATAGTGTTACTTGATCAGTCCTGGCCATTTAAGCACCCTGCCGACCAAGAGACACACTCGTTTATGCATTTTTTATTGATATTATTATGTGTTCTTCGGTCTATTAATCGTTTTGTCAAACCCTCAATACAATAAATGCATTACGCATCCTATTTGACTTAGTGGTTTTTATAGTGTGTGGTTCCGGGTTGCATCCTGCCTTCTCAGGAGTCCATCACTTTTCTTACTATGTTCGCTGTTTCCAGAAGCACACTCTTATTATTATTATTATTATTATTATTATTATTATTATTATTATTATTATTATTATTATTATTATTATTATTATTATTATTATATTATTATTATTATTATTATTGTCCAAATTTTTCTTTCTTTCACTCTCTCATTACATGACGTCGCCCACATAGAAAAATTCTTTTCATCCGTAGGTAGAATTTAGTCATACGTGGGACTCAAAGGCCATCGTCCAATGCAGAGAGAGAGAAAAAAAAGCGATTTCATTAGTAGGCCAAATATTTTTCGTTTGATGATTAATTAGGACGGTAATGAAGTGTTAGTTAATGACAGTCGTTTATGCCGATATGACTCATTATTGACACAAGAGGAAAAATTGGGCAAATCATTTTTTGGGGTTTTTTCAACACTGCGTAGAGTGGGTTGAAGAGGCGGTAAGCATTACTATTAACTGTTTTTATTAAAAAATTAGTAGGATTTGCTTTGTCGTATCACAAGTCTCTCTCTCTCTCTCTCTCTCTCTCTCTCTCTCTCTCTCTCTGCTTAGAATGGGCCGTGAAACTACCTGTATTACTGTTTTATTGTTATTGATGTGAAATTACCAGATTCAATTTCACAAGACATATTTCCCCTTACCCCCCCAAACCCTCGCCCCTCTCTAACCTCTCTCTCTCTCTCTTCTCTCTCTCTCTCTCTCTCTCAGAGTGGTGCTGCATTTTTCTCATCTGCAGTGTCTCATCAAGAACTTTCTCCTAACCAGATATGGCAGCCAATTGAGGAAATGGAGAACTTTTCCCTAACTAGATTTGTCAACAAATTGCGGAAATTGAGATAAACGCGGAGTGTTGGACTGGCCCAAGAGACTCGAAATCTCTCTCTCTCTCTCTCTCTCTCTCTCTCTCTCTCTCTCTCTCTCTCTCTCTCTCTCTCTCTCTCTCCTCTCTCTTCTCTCTCTCTCTCTCTCTGCCTCGTAAGGTATTGAGAATGTGAATGTACGGTAAATATGTTGTGCTCTCCGTCTGTAGTGTATCACATGACTATATATATATAATATATATATATATACTATATATATATATATATATATATATATATGGATACCTGAATCACGAAAGTTTGGAACGTGATAAATCCATAAATAAAGGTATATATATATATATATATATATATAATATATATATATATATAATATATATACATATATATGTGTGTGTGTGTGTGTGTGTGTGTGTGTGTGTGTGTATTATGGTAAAGAGAAAATTAAGTTATCTTTTATCGTACTTACCAGTGTCATCTATATTTATCGATAGTCTTCTTCGATACTAGTGTACGTCAAATAAATGTAAATCACTTTGGTTTACCCAATCCGTAAATCCTAACCAAAGCATTTTTTAAATGTGTCCACAAGGGCTTTACAAATTTCATTTCTTATCATTCACATATAAAGCAGACTAGAGCGATGTGGTCCATACTTAGTTACACTTGTATCGAATGCTATGGATGAAAGTAAAACATCGGTGTGTTACGTATATAAAATTGAAGAGGGGATGTGCAAAAGCAGTGTTGTAAGTGTTTATAAGAAAAGAGTTTCATCTCTTTCAATGTTGCAGATCGAAATAAATTTGGAACTGTGTCGATCGTTCCAAGTATTGATTGATAGGCATTCTATCAGCGATATTTAAAAAAAGCTATAGAATCTACTTGTCACTTTTTACCAAATACGTTTCTCGAATTCTTCGTTCTGGGATACGCTTTTCCTTATAAATCTTCATTGTAAGCTGAAGGGACGGCTGTCTTCAAATACTAGCTTTCTAAAATGATTCGTTAGCGTCGGCGTCATACTCTTCATTCACACACTACTATAGTAGATTCACATCAACCGTGCATTTGATGTCTAGGCCAGCCCCTTACGACGCTCCTGATTGGCTGTTGATAAACCAATCACAGGGCTGGAAACTCTCAGTCTCTCTCTCGAAAGTTCACATAAGCAGGATGTATGTTCCACCTGTTCTCAGGGATACTTTAAAAAGACGTATCCCTCAGGAGAGGTGGAACATAGATCCTACCCATGTGCGCGAGAGAGACTGGGAGTTTCCAGGCCCGTGGTTGCCTTATCAACAGCCAATCAGGAGCGTCGTAAGAGACGGGGCTAGACAAAAGATGCACGGGTGATGTGAATCTACTATAGTTCATTGCCTATAGATGCTGATTAATCCTACATACTTGAAGACAGTATAACAACAGGGATGACAGAGTGGGAGCGAAAACTCAAATTCCTAAAGCGCGAAATAGCACCGTATAATTTTTCCTTTACAAGTTTCTCACACCTTACGAGACTAGGGTACATTAGTCTTTTAGGTAAAGATATTGGTTCAGAAAAGTATACAGCAATTTCTGTCTATAAACTTCCTTAAAACCATCCCCCTTTTTATACAGCTTTTTCTAGTCTCCTGATATCGGAGTTTTCTTTCATTTTCAAGGTAAAGATGTTGTCTGTGAGATAAAAAAGAAGATATCGGTAACTTCATAAAAGCTTGTTTGAACTTTTCCCCTTTGGAACCCTCTCGTAACTCATTATGTTTGTCTTCCTTATTTTTTAAATTGAAGATGTCGTCTTGGATATCTTGAGCACAAACTTCTCCCCAGATACTTTTATAAAACTTTTCACTTAATTATTTTTCTTTTAATTTAGTGCAAGAATTATCCATATTTTTTAAACAAAAATGATTTCTTAGATGCCGATGTCAGACATTCTACCCACCTACCCAACATCTTTCTCTTAAAGTAATTTCAAAAGCCAATATTAAAATCATCTTTAGTTTTTCTTAAATAAAAATATTTCCTACCGTAGTATTTTCCCCGGTAGCGGGAGTGACGTGGGTACACCGTTCACGGTGCACTGTAGGCAGTACTTAAAGTCCCTGTCCATTCATATTCTCTGATTTCCGTCTTCCTTTTCACCCTCTCCTAACTGTAGTTTCATAACGCAACTGCTTTGAGGTTTTCCTCCTGTTACTCCTTTCAAACCCTTTTTACATTCAATTCCCCTTTTAGCACCTGATTGACCTCGTAGGTCCAAGCGCTTGGCCTTTGGCCTCAACTCTAAATTCCATCCACCAACATTATCAGAAACCTCTGCCCCTAAAAGCGTCATTGAAACTTTGCGTCTCTTGGAAAGGTTTTCCCAACTTCGACGTATTAAAAAATCTCCCCTGTTTCAGGAACCTCGATACTCGTATATTAAATTGTATATTAAATTGTTTCTCATGGCGAATTCCTCCTCAGAGCGTCGCACTTAATTTCCTTGTCATGCGTTGCCATGCCTGCTTGTCTTCGCGTCTTGGAACTCAGAGAGAGAGAGAGAGAGAGAGAGAGAGAGAGAGAGAGAGAGAGAGAGAGACGCTGGTAGTGGGTGATTTTGATGTAGAGATACGGAGATGTGGCCGGGCGTTTGCTGAGCTGCGGGGAATGTCAGTAAATAGAGATAGGGAATAATAGCGGAAATGATGGTGCTGATGTTGATAGTGATGATGATGATGACAGTGCTAAATGTTACTACGTAGCTATAAGTATTTATTTTGTAATCGTTATTATAATACGGAGTTGAATCACCAGTCAGTGTAACAGTGATATTATTATTATTATTTTGTTCTAAGAGGTCCACAATGATAAAAAATGTTTTGAGTTCGTGTATAATTTAAAAACCCTTTACAAAGCTTTCGAACCATTCCCTGGGTTCATCTTCAGTCCAAAATGAAGATAAAGCCAGGGAAGGGTTCGAAAGCTTTGTGAAGGGCTTTTAAATTATACACGAACTCGCAACATTTTTTATTATTGCAGACCTCATAGAACATTATACGTATATACTCTCGTGATAGAGAGTTTTCCCAACAAACAATTATTATTATTATTATTATTATTATTATTATTATTATTATTATTATTATTATTATTATTATTATTATGGGTAAGATGTAAATGTACAAAAAAATAACATTGATAATTAGAGTGATGTTTATGAAAGAAGTACTTCAGTAAATGATTTTCAGTAATGATAACATCAACCTCAGATAGCGGTTGTAATCTGAAATCTGGATTTATTATATCGTTTCATGCCAGCGAATGCAAGCAGCGTTGCTGTGAGAATAAAGTGGTTAAAAAAACAGAGTATGATTAATGCTAACGGACTGTGGTACGAAGCAGTACATTTTAAGCAAAACAACTGGGCAGCGGTTAAGATGATGACATTAAAAACGTCTGTTGTCCAAATTACATTCACAAATTAATTCTGGGACATCATAGCTTATATTTAATTCTGCGAGGACATAAACCAGAGAGCACGTCAAACGCAATCTTGCAATCCTGGCTCTTACTGGCTTACTGCTTAGGGACTGTTATTGAAAACTGAACGAGGAAGTTCCACTGAGATGGGAGATGGGTTCTCCTATACAGAATTTTACACTTGTGAATTTTGTAGAGCAAGGAAGGAAATTGCTTTCTTGCCAACCCCTTCCTTCTTGCTTTTTTTATAGAGGGGGCAGGATGGAATTGGTCTTCACAGACTAATGAATAAGCCTTATATTTATGAAATGCATAGATAAAAAGTTATTGCGAAAAAACCGTGTTACATCTTTCTACAGAAAATTTTATCGGTGAGGAAATAGCAGTTATAAAGCCCTACGTCATTAATATAATTAATTGGTACTTGAATCATTTTTGCACTGTCCATAACAGTCGAAATACACATATCAATCAAATGCATAAGAGAAATAGTCCTTTCTCACCAATTTACAAAAACTAGTTTTTGCACTCTCCTATTCTGCAATTGTAAGATATAAGAAGCATCTTATTTAGAAAACGTACAAGGCATCGATATATTTTCCAAAGGTATTTACTTTTCCAAAAGTAGTGTGAAAAGGATTCTTGATAGTATTTTTTCCAAAATTTACTCGAGCCATCTTTATTTTGCTTTTCCAAACCTAATTCGAACATATTGTTTTTTGCAAATTAGGTCAAATTTTTCAATTATATATATATATATATATATATATATATATATATTATATATATATATATATATATATTTTATATATTTTGGTCTATCACGGTCCTCCAATTCGACTGGGTGGTGTTTATAGTGTGGGGTTCCGGGTTGCATTCTGCCTCCTTAGGAGTCCGTCACTTATCTTATTATGTGCGCTGTTTCTACGATACACTCTTCTGCATGAGTCCTGGAGCTACTTCAGCCTCTAGTTTTTCCAGATTCCTTTTCAGGGATCTTGGGATTGTGCCTATTATTATTATATTGTTATTATTATTATTATTATATAATACTTTTCCAAAAACTATGTCAAACGTATGGTTGGTACTGCTTTTTCCGAAACGAACTCAGATCTTTGTCTAATGTTTTTCCAGAACTAGGTCAAATGCAATTTTGGGAGAGTCATTCTTAAACTTTTTCACTTCTATTTATCACACATTCTTATCACTTATATGTTTATTAATATGGAAAATTCATATAACATCTTCATTGTTATTAGAAGTTTTACACGGTTGGGTTTTCTTATATGCCTAGTCTATTACTTTTATTAGAACTTACTTCATTTTACTTAGGATCTTATACGTATTATCAAAGTTCAATTCCGCTCTTTTGAAGGTGTTTAGTATTTGTATTAATTCCCTTGTACTCTATTCTTCCAGGCGTATGTAATTAAGTCGAGCTCATGCTTAATTGTTTGTCTCCTTAATGTAATTCATGGAAGGTGGGCCTTTGGATATTCACGAAGGTAAACTCCTAAATTCTGATGAATTCAGTGAATACCTTGAAGAGGCACGCTCTCTCCCTTACCTTCCTTGCATTACATACATATTAATGCTTACTCTCCCTCTGGTATTTCCATGTTCCAATTCATGCATATTCACATACCCGTGCGTATGTGAATGTGCATGTGTATACACACATATATATGCATGTATGTGTATGTATGTACATATTATTATATTATCTATCTATCTATCTATCTATATAATATATATATATATATATATATATATATATATATATATATATATATATTACCAGATTAATATAAAATATTTATGGGTTTGAAAATCCAGGAAGTCAGAGAAAGACGTCGTACGCAATATCAATGCAAATGCCTTGGAAGCAAAATTATTCAAGCGGTAAAACATTGCATAAAATAAGCTGATCATGATGGATCACCTTGATTTACGTGCAGGAGATCTCGAATCTAACCTCTTCAATAGTTGTCTAATTTTAAATGTTATATTTCCGAGGCATATAGTCATTTTCCTTGGATATTAACAGAGCTCAGTGTCTTACTATGTCTATCTAAAAATTGTCTTTTCAGGTCATGAAAGGGAAATTTGTTATTGGAGTATATTATTATTATTATTATTATTATTATATTATTTATTATTATTATTATTATTTATTATTATTATTATTATCTATTTATTCATTATTGAAAAGTAAATCTACAAACAGTGTCTGTGTTTGATTGTGTAATTTAAAATACAATTTTAAATTACAAAGTCGAACAGACACACAATTGTGGATTTACTTTTACATTTTATTGACTCATGTGATGATGAGTTTTTCTTTGGATTATTATTATTATTATTATTATTATTATTATTATTATTATTATTATTATTATTATTATTCAGAAGGTAAAACCCCAATTCATATGTAAAAAGCCCAATACAGGGTCCATTGATTTGAAATTCAAGCTTCCAGAGAATATTGTGTTCATTCAAAAAAGTAACAGAAGGTAATATGAGATAAGGAAACAAGAGAGCAGTTATCAGGAAAGAAAAAATAAATTAATAAACAATTAGGTATAAATGTAAGTAAACTGTAACATAAAAGGAGAATTGCTTTATAGTCGTAACGCACTGCGTCTTCCTTTATACGTTTGAGGTTCTAACTGCCCGACATCCTCAGGGAGACTTTTCCGCAACCCAGCGGAGTGAGGAATAAAGGAAGAATAAATACAACATTTAAGGTTAATTACACTTCCATTACTTCTTTAGATAAGCATTATTTGTTATTTGTTTTTGTATACGTTTCTAAATTAGCATTATTTATTATTTGGCTTGTATACATTTTTAAATTACCATTAGTTATTATTTGTTTTGTATACATTTTTAAATTAGCATTATTTATTATTTGTTTTGTATACATTTTTAAATTAGCATTATTAATTATTAGTTTTTGTATACATTTTTAAATTAGCATTATTTATTATTTGTTTTTGAAAACATTTTTAAATTATCATTATTTATTTTGTGCTTACTTTCTATATTCGGACAATCTTCAGTCATCGCTTCCTATTTCTACCCTTTAACTTTTGATCATCGTTGTTTGCTTCGTCAGTTTGTACCTGGACTATCTCAATTTATCATCCCAGGACTTTTTTCTGGTTTATGGTATACCTTATTTGCTCAAATAGCCCCATATGTTTTGCAACATATTACTGACAGTTATCCTCTACTTTTAATCCTTAGTTTGGTGTGATTGCTGTCACATATAACATAGATTACCCTTTATTCGTTTCCTTATAGTTATATAGGCCATTCATTTAAATTCACATTATCCTTTTTTTTCAAAGTCTCGCCAGAACCATTATACTTCGTCATTCTAGCTAGAATTTGTTAACCGTTTTCTTGTATAAGTTATTTTCACGACCGCGGTTCTGCTTCGTAAGCTTTTCTTAAGCCCCTGTTATGATCATTTTTTTTTCACGAGGGAAGCATTTTGTGACGAATTATTTACCCCGTACGAATAGCCGCTTCGTTTGATCCTGCCAACCTGAAAGGCTCTTTTGGCCGATAGAGATGAAGAGACCCTTCACGTCGACTCGACTCTTTGATCAAGATGGGTTAAGGTAGATACAACAGGCCTCCCTCCCTCCCTCCCTCCCCCCTCCCTCTTCTGTTCATTTTCTCGAGAGAGGCAAGATGAGTTCCACTGATTTATTTTGTCTTTCAGATTTCTGTTGTGTATATAATAAGTCTTTTAAAGGTAACAGATGAAGGAATTTAGGCCTTTTGTGGATATGAGGGAATTTAGGCCTTTTATGGATATGAAAGAATTTAGGCCTTTTGTGGATATGGTCCAGAGTTCGATTCCCCACTCTGCCAACGTGGAATCAGAGGAATTTCTTTCTGGTGATCAGAAATTAATTTCTTGGTATGATTTGGTTCAGATCCCACAATAAGCCAACTGGTTCCTAGTCACGTAAAAATATCAAATCCTTCGGGCCAGCCTCTTAATCAGCTCAGTGGTCTGGTTACACTAAGATGTACTACACTTTTTGTGGATATGCTGTTTTGGGGGAAACTGCTTCAATTGGATAGCTGGGGTTTTGCGATGTTGATCTTACAACATTTGTCCCCCTTAATTACACGTTGTCTACTCAATTACAAGGCGTGGTTACAGAAATGCGTATTCTTCCATTGTACGTTGTGTCTTCGAGGGACTACGCTGTCTTCCTGGAAGTAAATAGTTCTATACTAAATGAGATCCTGTGGGAAATACTGTATGGTGACCCAGAAGGCATACAATATCTTCTAAGAACATGCTGGCCTCCATACAATACGGTGTAGAAATACATAAGGCTTCAGGGTTATTTGATACCCGCTGGACGATATGTTTCCTTTGGGAATATGGGAATATGAAGACTTGCTCGATATGTGAAACCATTAGTGAATATTTACTTCTCTAAGGGAAATAATGACTGAAGAATACTTTGTCCTGAAGGAAATGCATTGTCCTCATCATAATACATGTCCTCTTGGCATTATATTATTCTGCAGGTTATGCCGTGTCCCATGGGCTCACGTGAAATTGGGTGGTAGAATACATGACCATTCCGGATGCAATGTCCTGTTAGAAAAACGATGACATACTGACAGTTTTTTTAAGCCTTTTTTCATCCAAAAAATATTTTCCTCCAGGGATAAAATACGCTTTAGGAAATATATTATTTAATTAGGAATCCCATGAATATTGTGCATTTGATATTTACTGTGATTCTTATTCTGAGATTGCTTGATATCATAACAGTTTTACAAGGTAAAGTATTTTCATTTGATATTCTGCATTCTGATTGAACGAATGTATTGCCTCGGTGGCCGCGAGTTCGATTCTCGAGCACTCCACTGAGGAGTTATAGATGTGTATTTCTGGTAATAGAAAGTACAATCTCGTTGTGGTTCGGAAGTCACGTTAAGCCGTTGGTCCCGTTGCTGAATAATCACTGGTTCCATGCAACGTAAAAACACCATACAAACAAAGAAACAAACAGCGAATCATTTATTGCTTTGTAACTTCGGGATATTTCCGTTTACCCGAAATGCAGTGCGCGGTTTGTTTACTGCAAGAAGAAAGAATTAAAATTGAATCATAAGAAAGACAGACTGCATCATTAAGCTCGCGGGCAACGCAGTTTCTTCCCTCAGCCAGATGGAAATTAATTGGTGAAATATGTTCCAGCTTTCGAATTCCCATTCCAGCCGACCATCATTCCAGGTGAATCCCTCCTATTCATTTCACTTCCGGAAGTAAGGCTCTCTCACTTTAGAAACGGGGTCGGGACGGAGGTAGGGGGGGGGGGGGGGCTGAGGTCGGCAGGGTCCCTCTGTTGATCATGGAGGGTGGGACAGGGGAACGGGTAGGGAGTCCCGTTCATGGTGGTGTTGGCTAGATGTGTGGGGTTCTGAAGGGAGGGGAGAGGGGGAAGGGGGCTGTTTTGGGGGGGAGGGGGCCTGTTCCTATGAGGGGCCATCGCCGACCGGAATTGGGACGCGCTTTAAGGAGAAGCGAGCGAATCTGTTTCCGCGGGTTCGAATGGGGTCGAATTTAGTTCCGATCACCGTTTCCTTGAGGGACCTTCTCGCAAGATGTAGTAGATCTGTCTATATCTTGGGACGTCGAGGGTAACTGAGATAGGATCTCGCACCACGAGGTTGCTAATGCGATGGAGGAGTTTCCTTTAATGCGGAGGAATTATCCTTCCTTCCTTCGAGGATCAATGGGTATCCTTGGAGATTGTCAGTTACACAGCCGATGTTATTACGATGTCCGCCGCCATCTGTGGATTAATCAATTTCTATCGTCTTGTGATTTATTTTTAATGTACATGCATCATATTTTCAATGTGATTTTGAATTTATTTACGAACCTTTTCGTGGAATTATAATGTGCGTCTCAACATTGACAGACATTAAAATGCTACTTCACAGATTGCCATTTCGTAATACCTTAATTTTATTTTAGGATTAATGCACAATCACTGATTTCCGTTTATTTCATCATTTGATTAATTATATATCATTATTAATTGGTAAATTTTATTTTACTTTTTGGTCACTGTACGTTATGGATTTTTGGCAAGAAAATTGATAGCCTCTTTGGAGTGCTCTATATGCATATGTGCGCATTTTGAATGAATATTCACAATTGTGTTCGTGGGTAGATACTGTATTCATGAAGAAACACTATTAATAATAATAATAATAATAATAATAATAATAATATAATAATAATAATAATAATAATAATAATAATAATGTCGCAATACCATGGGACACCAGAGTTGAAGAGAAAGAGAGGGAAAAAATGGATAAGTATCAAGATCTGAAAATAGAAATATGAAGGATATGGGATATGCCAGTGGAAATCGTACCCATAATCATAGGAGCACTAGGCACGATCCCAAGATCCCTAAAAAGGAATCTAGAAAAACTAGAGGCTGAAGTAGCTCCAGGACTCATGCAGAAGAGTGTGATCCTAGAAACGGCACACATAGTAAGAAACGTGATGGACTCCTAAGGAGGCAGGATGCAACCCGGAACCCCACACTATAAATACCACCCAGTCGAATTGGAGGACTGTGATAGAGCAAAAAAAAAAATAATAATAATAATAATAATAATAATAATAATAATCGCAGTTTTTCAATCACTCGAATGATTTTCTTTGTAGCACCTGGTAAATTATATAACAGTATCCCGAGTTCATTTAAAGAGGGTCTTCTGAGATATTCCATAATAATACTAATACTAATAATAATAATAATAAATAATAATAATAATAATAATAATAATAATAATAATAACAAATGTATTCATAAATTATAGCTTTAAGATACATTAGCTGCCAACTGTTTTGCCTAATTCCATTATTTACATTTAAAATGGTCTTAGTCAGCTTTATTTATCTTTCTAAAGTAGCTTTAGTCCGCAATATGTTTCCCGTTACCTCAAGCATCGTTTCTGAGAGATATATCTGGGAAGACATTACAAAGGGAACGTAATTTTTATTATTTTAATTAATTGACTGATTGATTTATTTAAACTGACACTCAACGGCTGTTGTCATAAACATTGTGGTTTGTGAGGGGTTTCCAAAACTTACTAAATTTGGAAGTAACGGTAG
This sequence comes from Macrobrachium nipponense, assembly GCF_015104395.2. Lineage (NCBI taxonomy): Eukaryota > Metazoa > Arthropoda > Malacostraca > Decapoda > Palaemonidae > Macrobrachium > Macrobrachium nipponense. The sequence goes on along the minus strand of NC_061088.1, from coordinate 16,871,966 downwards.
TCGTTTCTCTCTCTCTCTCTCTCTCTCTCTCTCTCTCTCTCTCTCTCTCTCTCTCTGTGTGTGTGTGTGTGTGTAATTCGAGGAATTACACTGGCTGGCAGTCGACTTATTGGAAACAGGAAAAAGAGAGAGAAAATGAGAATATAATTTCAGACGCGAATGAGTAATACTTTCGTCATAAATCATACCCAGCTCATGATCGTACCAAGGTTCAGGGAATGACTGTACTATATTTTCTGGACCCAGATACATGCCATCATATAATCGGGTGCGTGAAGACCTCGATGAGGTAACTAACTGCACGGGAGTTAAATTATTAGTAGAGTATCCTCGTGCCCTCTCTCTCTCTCTATCTCTCTTGTGTAGTGATTACGGTCATATTCCCTTAATGGCGCAAAAGGACATAAGATTCAAGTGACAGCTGTGTGAACGTCGACACGGTTCGGCCTCGTTTTCTCTCGGCCTCAGCCGCGCACGAATACACAATCAAGGAGAGAGAGAGAGAGAGAGAGAGAGAGTAGATATGGACCGCTGTGCGTTGGATACGGAGAATATCAATGCGAGACCGGCCCGTGTTACTTCTCAGGTCATATCCTGCAAGGCGCCGAAAAGGACTCGTAAGGAATACTCAAGGATCAGCGAACGGAATTTCTGAGGGAAAGTCGCCCTCTCACCCTTTTTGTGTACGTGGCCTCGTCGATACCTATCTATTACTTGTCCCATCAGATGCCCAAGGTCTGCTGCATATCTATAAGGAATGATTCCTGAGGGTGAATTGTCAGTAACCACTTGCCCTGCCCCGCAAAGGTGTTGACTGGCAGCCATTGGTCTCACCCATCCAGGTGGTGACCTAACAACCCTGATGCTTGACTTCGGTGATCGAGAGGAGTGATGCACGCTTATTTGGCCATAGGTCATTAACAGGTTTCATTAATGGATACAGAATCAACAGGTGATCATTTAGTGCACTGTGAAATGTTCAGGATTTCACGCAGGTACAGGGTGAAACCTAAAATTGAACTCGGCAGAAATATCCGATGAACTAAAGTTGGTTAACAAATAAGTCAGAGAGAGAGAGAGAGAGAGAGAGAGAGAGAGAGAGAGAGAGAGAGGAATGTAGGTATGATGCATGCAAGGAGTCTTCGGACAAAGAGAGGGAGAGGGAAATACAGTAATGATGCCCAGGTATGTATAGACGAGCTGATAAAAGTGAGGAAGAGGAGATCTAGAGGACCAGGGTAGGTATATAGAAGCAGGCAAATAAAAGTGCCAAGAGGGATTTAAGATGGAGACAAACAGACAGACAAGCACAGAGAAAAGCTTATGCACTTCCACGAACACTAGTGTAGTTTACAATGACACTTTGAACCAGTTTTAACCAGAGATTAGTAAATTTGGTTTTCCTATGTTGCATTCAGGTGCCTAAGAAGAATCATGTCACCCTAAGTGAGAACAGTCTTTAAATCAACATTCTGAGTTCTCTCTTGCGACACCATTATTGTGACTTGGGTACAAAGTGTATTGGATTAATGTTGAATGAGGCGGCAACTTCGAAGGAGGTGTTTTGCATTCGGATATCCTTCAGGGAGAGCAGAGCACTTGGTGAATTCCTTCATGAGTATTTTGCATATTAGGATCTGATGCCGTTTATTTGCGCATCGATTCGTATGATCGTTTACGTGTGTATCAGACGTATTTTGCAATCCTGACAGAAGTAAAAACTGCTTGACCGTTCAGGCAATGCGGTTCAACGTGACAGTATTTCCAGTTCGGACAAGTTATTGGTAAAGTGGAATGCACTTAAACTCTTAACTTTTTCCGAAGAGCTATATTAAAATGATAATACTTATGTACAGAATGTATTAAAATTATAATACTTATGTGCAGAATGTATTTACACTGCTTACAATATTAAAAATTCTAATTAATAGAGCAATCGTTTTTTGATATTATTTATTTTTGACATCCCAGAGCGCAAAATGCGCAACTCATTCCCCCGATATCAGCGTTTATATTCGACCTGAAGCGTTTTCCATTAAGGATCAGCCAATCAGTGAGGACCTTCCCTCTATTCAGAGGTGTTAATAGCGACACGCCAATCAACACCTTTCCTACAATGTTTCTGATAAATGTGCAGGGCCCTTTATGCCTGTCATCGGGCGGCGCCCTTGAATTTTCCACGGGAACAGCAGCTCACGATTCGCGAATGAAAAATTCACTCGTGTAGAGTGCCATGTCTCAGCCCACGTGAGATGTGTTTACAGTGTACCGCCCATTAGAATTGCAGGATGAATTGGGATGGCTGCTCTAAAATAGAAAGGATGTATTGTTCGTTTAATACCTAAATAATGGCTGGTTTATGTCAATCATTTTTAGCCACCTTGGATATACAAAGGTTTTCAACTACATGATTAAAGTCTGCCGGAATCTGTTCGTGAAATTAGCAGGTGGGTGAAAGTATAGAATAGAACGTTGTCATGGGTCTCAGTACCATAGTTTTATTTTTTTTAGGAAACGATTTTTTATATTGATTAACGCAAAACCAGCCATATATCTATATATATATATATATATATATATATATATATTATATATATATATATATATATATATATATATATATCTATATATATATATAATATATATATAGATTATAATATTATTCGATATATAATAG
>NC_061088.1:16849289-16859289 GCF_015104395.2 Macrobrachium nipponense | reverse complement strand
AGAGAGAGAGAGAGAGAGAGAGAGAGAGAGAGGTTGGAAACCGACAAAAGTGTAATTCACGCGAATGATGTATTTATGTATGCATGTATGTATATTATATATATATATATATATATATATATATATATATATATATATATATATATATATTATATATATATATATATATATATATATATTATATATATATATATATATATATATATATATATATATATATATACTATTATATATAATATACATACATGCATACATAAATACATCATTCGCGTGAATTACACTTTTGTCGGTTTCCAACCTCTCTCTCTCTCTCTCTCTCTCTCTCTCTCTCTCTCTCTCTCTCTCTCTCATTAGCAAACTGTAGGTAAGGCCTCCTCAGGTTGGCAGAAGATGGGAGGAGCTGGAATTTAATTACAAAAGAGAGAAAAAGAGTTAAAATGAAACCTTACGTGAACGTACATGACTTTTTGTGCGCATCGTCTCTACGAGAATATTTTTACGCCGATAACTACATACGCTGCAACGGGAAGCAATTTTAGATATTTCAAATGCATTTTCTCTCGTCGAAATTACCACCTACTTAAAAAGACAACTCGACGGGGTAATTAAAAGAGAGGGAGCTGTCAACAAGATAATTGCCTTCCATTATTTCGCCACCAAATTGCAGTTCACGTAAGATTTGAGCTCTGGGTGGGAGGGGATCTTTCTCTCGGTCATTCTTTTCTTCAATTTTAACAATAGCGAGATTATTAATAGCTTTACAAAAAAGCCCATTGACCCATTCAATTTCATGCCGTCATCACAAAAGGAAAGACAGATGAATGAGCGGTGAAGTAAGGGTGTAATTAAGAGAGTGAGTGGCTGAAGGATTAGATCGAAGATTTTCACATGTTTCATCAGCTCCTAATCTCGTTTCTTTTAGTTTGAATCCGAGAACGTCTAATTTCACTACGGATCTTTTTCTCCAGCGAGTTTTCCATTGCTTATATTAAATCACAGATACTGATGTTATATTTTGCATTACTTAATAATCCAATTATTATTATTATTTTATCACAGTCCTCTAATTCGACTGGGTGGTATTCATAGTGTGGGGTTCCGGGTTGCATCCTGCCTCCTTAGGAGTCCATCACTTTATTTACTATGTGCGCTGTTTCTAGGAGCACAAACTTCTGCATGTGTCCTGGAGCTACTTCAGCCTCTAGTTTTTCCAGATTCCTCTCCAGGGATCTTGGGATCGTGCATAGTATTCCTATGATTATTATCATTATTATTATTATTATTATTATTATTATTATTATTATTATTATTATTATTATTATTATTACAAAAGATAAGGCCAGTTCTGATGGAGCAAGCTCACAGGGAGTCATTGACTAGAAATATATTCTTCTAAAGAAGATGGTGTTCATTAAAAAAGAAATAGCTGAAAGTATTAGGAAATACAGAAAGAAGAGATAAATTATTAAAGAAGAGAAAAATAAATGAAAGAACTAATACATAAGTAGGCAAAATTATAAGAGAACTATCAAAATACAAAGGGGATTTAGGAAAAAGGCCACTGTCAGTGACTTTTGCAAAATGTAAAATGCAAGCAACTTTGCAATAAAAGAAGAATTTAATGGTATCATTAGTGATGCACATAAGATTATCATTTCTGACCATACATAAATAATTATGATGATCAGAGATATCCCAAACCACGAGAACTTATTTATTGACAAATCGGTTTCCTTCTCTTTTCTCGAGGTTGATGAGATGATACTTCAACATTCCACGAAATTTGACAACTTTGACAGAAAGACGTAATAGAACGCTGCGAACTGGAATTATGATTGAAAATACATTTTAAGGGGATATCAATTAAATATCACTTAAAAAATGTGTACACCTATATTGTATAAACTGTAGATGCATGTACCAATAGATTATGAAATTCTTGAAAATATCCAGCATATTTTTTTCAATACATTATGAAATTCTTGAAAATATCCAGCATATTTGCTATAAGGAATAAACCAAATCAAGCTCGTCAGTGTTAATTTTGAAAGATCCCCAAAAATGTTTATAAAGACCAGTGACATATGCTGAAAAATCATTCAGAATTTTTCCCCCAAAAGACATCACGTGTATGTATGGCAGATGCCAATATTTACTTAAAGGGGTCCCCGAGCTTACATGAAAAATAAACACTTTTAAGGAATGGTAAAATTTTCCTGTAAATCAGATCCGATTTATTTGAAGACTTTCAAGGTTTTCTTGAAGGCAGCGGCCAAGTCTTGCTTGGTAAACTCCAAACATATTCTCGGAAGGTTTTTATCGTCTGAAAGAATCCAATGGCCTGTGGTGAACCTTTCCACACAATCTTGAAAGAAACTTGCTCGTTTCAGCAGTCCCAAGCGTCTTAGATAATGCTTATTGTAGATGAGGTCATAATAACCATCTCTCAAAGCGAATAATATTTTCATTTATATTTGCAATTTTTTTGTTTTTTTTTGCGATTTTTTTTCTATTTCCTTTCCTATCGGGAGAATACGTATAGATAGCTGTAGTCATATGAAAATGTTCCTCGATATTGCTTGTTTTTATTTTTAAAGGAAAATGCAAGTGCACATATAATCTAGTTGTCTAATCCCTTTACTGTTTTCCCTTTGTTACTTGAACTACTTACGTGAATTATGACATTACAGAGACAATACGCTCAAATGCCATTGTAGTACAGCAAAATCATAAAGCTTGAAATTTTGAAAAAATAAACGAATACCCTGTTTCCTGGAATCATGTGATCCTTTCAGTTCATCTCAACCACAGCACGGGCAATGATTCTTCAATTTCCCGTATAATGAACTGAAAGGATCACATGATTCCAGGAAACAGGGTATGGACACAAACCCACCGCCAAGTACTAGTGATAACCCAAGCTTTATATTCAGATTTTCGATCCGTTTCTGTAGATTTTTCATGATTCGAAAGAACCCCATATGAATCGAAAGATGGGGGTAAAAAGAGTAACATAGAAAAAAAAATTACATACTGTATGTTTATTGTTTCATTACTAGCGGATTTTGCATACAGCATTATACGCTGTATGCAAAATTACATACTGTATGGTGGGGGTGGGGAGGGTAAGGGTGTTGGGAGGTGGGATTTGAAATGGATAGACTACCAGGAATTATGAAGCACATTTACTCGCTGTTTCTTATCTCTTATTATATTAGATTTGTGCATTTTAATGCAAGATCTGTTTGCATGATGACATAGACCCTTTCTAGCCTTAGTTTTTCACACAGCTATTCAAGTGTGAGATTGGATGTATTTAGGAAATTTTACTGAAATGTTCTGGAAAATCACGTTATTGCGTCTTGTTTAAATGTAATTAGGGCGTTTTATTTCTCAGTGAAAGAGCTCAGATTGTAAGTGCTAATTTTATGGTATCACATTGCTCTTACTTATGAGGGATCTGTATATGAGGATATTTGGTGGGATTTAGGACTCTCCTTTTTTAGCTATGCATGACTTCTGAATATTGTGTCTCAGGATTTATGGGTTTAAGTATACCAGAGATATAAATGGTAAACTTATTTAACAATGGTTTTGGCTATTTTTTTTTTCTTTAAGAAAAATACATAAGTAGCTCTTTAGTAGATGTTTCTGTGATTATTTTAGTGACTTCATTTTACCTCGTCTTTTCTTACATTTACTGTTCTATAGAATAAAATGCGAAAATATCAAGTACTGAAGTTAAAATGTATTTTCTTTCTTATTTTTCGATCAGCTAACGCAAGTTCTTCATATTTTTAATGATTCTGACCTATGGCAAGAGGGAGTAAAAAATCACGAAGGTTTAAAAAAAAAAAAATAATTGGAAGTTATCCCCCGCTGGCTGGCGATGCATAAAATGTCTTGTTTTCCCAATCACATGTTTTCAATCTCTCGAGTTCTTCGAACGTATTTTCACCGGATTTTTCCTTGCTTTTTATCTCCTTTTTTTCTGGACATTTTACGGAACATTGCTCGCTCTGGGGTCAAGTGTATCCTGTTAGTTTTTGTGTATGATTGTGTGTTTTGGAAAGAGAGACTTTAAAGTACGTTGCTCTGTTTGGAATTCACCCTTTATGTTGCTTTCTTTATTTATTCTTAATTCTTCGTTCCATATTTTTTTGGTTCATTCCAGGAGAGTAATAGAGGTCTGGAAGTTGTATTGTTAGCGTATTGTTCCAGTTTACGCAATTCCTTTCATTTGCATGTATTTTTTCTTTAATTAATTTATTTTTTTGGATCATCCATCACATTTGCTTTCTTAGACTGTTTCAGATGCACTTAATACCAATTATTGGTAAACCTTCGAGATTCATCGTCTTCTGACTGTTTACGCATGCTAAGCATGAGCACATAAATTTACAGCATAGCATACAGTACCTGGCATATGAATTTGTGTATGCTACGTCAGACTCCACGATGTATTAAAATACAAGGTGAAGCATATGCAAAGTAAAAGTAAAGAATATAAAGAGTGCAGAGTCTAGCATGTGACTTGCCTCATGCTATGTAACAATACAGAATGTAAAGAATACCTTAAAGCACGTGTATTTATTCCTAGGGGCAAGCAGTCGTCTGAATGAATGTATGTACCACAAACGAAATGGAAGAAGATCTCCGAATAGTGAGGTAGAGCCTCGGATCCTTTTGTGAAGAATTCTGTGGAGTTTGGTTGGTCCGGAGAATCCCTTGGGGGAGCTACAGATTATACAGGGAAGCTACAGCACACTCAAGCATTTGCTCGGCGTTATTTTAGTGGAATAAGGAGGGGCTGCCGTTTGCCTTGTAGGTTATGCAAAGGCTATTTATATTCTCGTTCATTTTATTTTCGCTTCTATTTTTCGGTCTGTTTTCTCTTTACTTCCTGCTGCTGCTCTCTTTCCTATTTATTTTTTTTTATTTTATTATATTGTCCCCATCTTCAGTTTTTGTTCACATATTTTTTTTTGTTCATAGATAGATCGGATGCTTTCATTCTTTGTTTGCGTTTTGCATGTGCTATATATGTCCACTCCATTTGCTTTCCCATATTTTTCTCCAGGGACTTTTTTATTTGTTGTTTCTTTGCGACGTACGACAATTTTGCCTGTTGGTAAACTCGGCTTCTGTTTTTTTTTTTTTTTTTTTTCATTTTTCTCTTTTTTTGTGGGGGGGGGGGGGGGTGTTGTCAGTTGGGGTTGGGGTGGGTGGGAGTGTCAGGGTTAGGGTTACGAACGCCCTAATAAGTTTTATTGATGATGGCGCAGGGCTCTCTCTCTCTCTCTCTCTCTCTCTCTCTCTCTGTGAGTGGTCTTAACCCTTCATTCCGACCTTTCATTGCTTCCTCTCTATTATCTTATTTAATAGATAATGTACTAAATACGTTTGCTTTCAAAGCGCTATTTTACCTTCTTCAAGTTTAGATAGCTTTAGGGGACTTGTTGTCTTAGTTTCTTGTTTTTTTATTATTATTATTTATACAGCCTCAGTACGACGCAGTAGGCATCACAGTTATTTCTTTCGCACCCCCTAGTGTTATTACATAATTATGATAATATGGAGTCATGTGGCTTTGGAACAAGAGAGTAAACAATTGGAGTAGTCTCCCCTCTGTGCGACCTCCGTTTTCGCTGAGCTTATCGTCCGGCATCTTGTGTTTTAGTACTTAAACTTTAGTTTTTTTTATTATTATTATTCTTATTCTGTTCATTGTGTTACTTGCTGCCGTTCTCCTGACTTGGAGTGTTATGCTTTTTGCTTTTGCTCTAATCTTTGCGATAGATGTGCAAATAGACGGTTTTTTTTCTTTTAATGGTCCCTTCTGTCCGAAAGTAGAATTACACCTACCCCAAAGTGATATTTTTAATGTCACTTTGTGATATTAAAATGTATTTGTGAATACGTTAGAATCGTCAATTTCTACCTTTTATGACATGTTCCTTCCTTCTTCCATTTGAAAATGCTACACGTAAATGTAGCGAAACGTTAAATGACATGGAATCCTCTGGATTTGGTTATGCGTTGGGGTACTAATCTCTGCTACGATTTCCAACAGAATGGATTATTATTGAGTTTGCAATATGGTATGATAAATGCTGTAAGCTATATCAAAAGCTTCATCCTACACAGGATGTGCGCATTTGTTAAAAATGGAATGGTGGCAGAAACGCCTTCAATCATTATCCTGTTATGTTTTATGTGTTGAATATTCATGCATGTTTCAAAATGCAGACATGATTTAATAAACGATGCAAATTCCAAAGATAATGAAACAGTCTCATTTCAAATACTGTTCGCTTGATGACAAAGTTTTCTGGACACCGTGATACAGGTAGTGAAAAAATAGTTTATTAGAATAATTTATTTGATTTTCACTTGCATTTTTTTTATTACTTCAAAAAGAGCTGACTTTATTTCTGTAATTAACACTCAGAAATTACATTCGTAACAAGAAATACGAAACAAGTTCTTTTCTAGTTCCGGGTTCTCCTTGAAATGACGAATGTTATGTAATTAAAACATATTCTTATTGTTAACAAATTCTTGTTGAGCTGAATGCAGTCATTTTGCTTGCTCTCTGCTCTTGTTATGCCGAAGGGAGCCTTCCGGGGGCCTCTGCTAATTGGCATATCTGTCCGTCAGGCATGTTCTCGCCATCTCCTTCTTTTCTTCCTCTAAAATTAAAATACTTTTCAAAGCATTAACACACACACACACTATACGTATATATATAAAGGGTAAATTGTTGGACCCTTTTAAAAGTTGTTTTTGTGAATAAATTAAAACATGGGTTATATTTTGTAGGCGAGAGAGTGACAGGTTTGTTGTAAAAAATCTAGCGGATTTAATATATTAATGAAAGGGTTTGGGAGTGAGAAGTTTGGAGATGGGATTGTAGATGTAGGTGCAGAGTTTTATATATATATATATATATATATATATATATATATATATATATACATACATACATACATACATACATACATATTCAAATTACTCGTATAGGCTTCATAAGACAAGATGGTTTGGATGCCAGATTCTTTCATTTAGATATATATATATATATATATAATATATATATATATATATATATATTATTGTATGTATATAATATATATATATATATATATATATATTATATATATATATATATATTATATATATATTCCCACGCTCCGTGTTCTCATCGTGAATCCTTTCATGAACTCTTCATAGCGAAGCATTTTTCCCATCCCTCGATCTTAAAAGTCTCCAAATTTCTGTTTATTAAATTCCTGTGTCTGTTGTGAACAAAAATTGTATATTTTTCCTTCATCCTCGAGTCTGGGACTTTTCTCGAAGCGCTGTATTGGTCTTCCATGTTGCATGAAGTAATATGAACGCTTACTCTTTTCTTCTTCTTTTTCTCCATGAAAACGTATGGTGGAAATTTGCTTCCTGTGTTTAGCTTTGTATTACAAAGATTTTTTTACTTATATTTGTTTTTATATACGTATGCTGTGTATATATGTATGTATATATGTACATATATGACAAGTCTAAAAGGGCCATTAAAACACTGGTTTAAGGGTGGAAGTTAGTCCACCTAAATATAGTACTTTAACTTTAAACCAGAGTGTTTTAATGGGCTTTTTATACTTGTAACGTATCCTGTTTTAACAGAGGAATATATATATATAATATATATATATATATATATATATATATATATATATATATATATAATATTATATAAACAATAGTTACGTAAGAGAAGGTACGCTACCCAAGGGACGTTACGTATATCAAAGAGTTGTCCGATGCATGAGCCAAGGTAACCTCCGTTTTGCATGAATATGCAAGGCTCCAGTAGTGGGAGAAACTGACAATGGGCTGGACCATTGCAAGTCTGAATTTGGAGTTTAGTACCAGTAGACTGCTGTTATTCAGCCTGGCTTTCGGTCTTCAGTTTCTCGGTTTTTGTTCATAGATGTCTTCGATAACTTGTTCTAAAGTGAAGATACAAGTTTTAAGATTTTTTTAAACGTCTTCTGAATTTTTGGATCATATTTTATAATTTCCCTGAATAATCTGTGTCGTGTATTAGGCGTTTTCTTATCATGGTGTCATTCCTTATTGCTTCCATGAATATATATATCTTTCCGACGCCCCTACGTTCATTTATTTTTTGGGTGCTGTATTTTTATACTATTTTGTCACATGGTTGGATTGTATATATATATATATATATATATATATATATATATATATATCTATATATATATATATATATATATACATATATATATATATATATATATATATATATATATATAGATATATATATATATATATATATATATATAATATATATATATATATATTATATATATATATATATATATATATATATATATATTTATATAATATATAATAAATATATATATACTATACATATATATACGTATGTATATATTATATATGGTCGAACTTATATAACGTTTTTCGTCGTAGAGCGGCAATACCGTCGAGTCTACAAAGTTATAATTAAACCTAAGGACAGGCGTGAATGACAAAACTTACACAATATACTGCACCAATACCCAGCGCAGTGGACGGTAACTTTTTCTTTGCAAGTTTTCGCAGAATTCTCTTTTGTGATCCAGATGTTGTACAATGAGCTTGTATGGGAGGGATTTTTATTTTTATTTTTATGTTTTGGGGTTTTTTTCTGGGCCAACTTTTTTTTTTTTTTTTTTTTTTTTTTTGTTTTTTTTTTTTTTTTTTTTTTTTTTTTTTTTTTTTTGTTTTTTTTTTTCCAACTTTTAACGACAACCACGTTTCATGTTTGTACTGTCGGGAGACATGGTACCATTTCTATCATTCCGGGAAAAAATGGCACTGGGATGACTATGTTTGTTTTGTCTCTGCAGACAAAGCTTTTTTGAATTTTTTTTCGAAAAAAAAAAAAGAAAAAAAAAATTTCGAAAATTTTTTTTATTTTTGTGAACTAGATATTTTCTTTTTAATGGAAATTTACAAACGCATGACTTTGGTGACTAGACTTCACTCAACGTTTTAATACTCACGATTATCAAGCCGCAAATGCCTACTATTATTAAGTTCTCCCTTTACCGTGTATGAGAAGTATTCCCAAATAAAACTAAATCAGACATGAAGTGGACATTAGTGTCTTAAGATCTCTCTCTCTCTCTCTCTCTAATTTTCTCTTCTATATATATATATATATATATATATATATATATATATATATAATATATATATATATATTTATATGTATATATATATACAAAATATATATATATAGATAGATATATTATATATATATATATTTATTCTATATATATATGCGCACTTTACACACACACACACACACACACATTTGTATGGTATATATATTATGTATATATATATTTGTATGTATATAATGTATGTATGTGTATATATATATACATGCATATTCAGAAATTAATGTAGACTCATATAATTATACATGTATATATACTATGTATACTAAGAGAAAAAGAGAGAGAGAGAGAGAAGAGAGAGAGGGGGGTGCGATAGAAATGAATGAAAGGCAGACACAGCAAGGAACTTGAACTTCCAGCCAACATAAGCGTTCTCACGAAACCTTCCCTTCAATAAACCACTTCAGCGACCAATACACATTCTGGTACAGTCATATACGGGTCCATCTTATTGTCCGGGATAAGCACCCCCCCGAGTCGAGGTTGGATGCGACATTTGGCGGCGGGCGACGTTGCATCGTTGTCGGGCTCTTGGGGGCAGTGACCAAGACGAATCACGGCCTTGTATGAGAGGCAATAAGCAACAAGGAGATGGAAGTAGCAATTGGTAACACTGACTACATATGACTGGTAAAAATGTTCTGTAACGACAGATGGTAGAATCGGCCTTGATTAAACAGAGAAAGGTAATGAACATCTCAAAAGTCGCCTGGGCGCCTGGGATTCAGATGACC
>NC_061088.1:16825432-16835432 GCF_015104395.2 Macrobrachium nipponense | reverse complement strand
CCTTTTCACAGCTCCAAAATAAAGATATTTCCCCTTCATATATTCGCTGACATGACTGATTGTATCCCTTTAAAATGCACGTATTAATCTTCCGTTAGCGCGTTTGAATAAATAAAAACACGCGTAAATAAAAGGAGATGTTATTTGCTTTTATGCCGTTTCGTTTTATGCATTCAAATCGGTTTTTGTTTACTGCTGCACTTCCGACAAACACTGCATATTCAATACGCAAAGCAATCAAAATATGTAAATGCACAAACAAAACGCCTATCTCAGACTGCACAGTTCTTTTCGAAGTGAAAGCTAGTGCGTTTTCTTTTCTTTTGTACTTTTTTTAAAATTCCGATTGGTCTGATGCAGATGCTTATTTAGGATTGGTTTGTATTATACAGGAAGGCTGCATTTGTATGATACAAGAGTGATTCGTTTGTCTTATACAAGACGGCTTCTCAATTTGCATTCTGTGGTATTTCTACTTCAAAGATTTGTTATCAGAGAGCATAGCGAGTTCAGACTGACATTAGTGGATGAGACATCGAAAGGCACTTTTGCTCTGACGGGAGGTTGCTGGCAACCGTTAGGATCTGAAAGACACCAGTTAGTGACTATCATTTCATTAGATTACTGTATTCGTATGGGGAATGCTACAGTCGACAGTCTAGTAGGATTACGGCATTTTCTGCGGATTAATCTCATTGACACTTCGTAATTTCCTGTTTGTGTCTTCATTTGGTTGTTGTTAGATGATACACACATATATCTGTGTGTGTCTATATATTTTTCTTTTTCTTTTTTCACCATAAACGCTTTTCCCTTTGGAAAGGGTGGTTTCTGAAAAAGTATTTAGGGGCTAGGATGACAGCTGCTAATTCTGTTATCTTCACCACAGTAATACAACACGGATACCCATTTGTAACTGGGATAACTAGTGGGCTGTAGGCAAGGGCCAATCCAGGGACCTAGCAAACTTGAGCTCGGTGATGCATCATTTGGCGAGGGTATTTCCCACGTCCCTTACGAAAATATACGAAATATATATACTTATACATATATAATATGTATGTAATATTATATATGTAATATATATATATATATATATATATATATATATATCTATATATATATATCTATATCTATTATATATATATATATATATATATATCTATATCTATCTATTCTATATATACTATATATATATAATTATATATATATATAATATATATAGATAGATATATTATATATATATATGTATATCTATATATATATATATATATATAGATATAGATATATATATATATATGTCTATATATATTATCATACATGTGTATATATATATATAATCCAAGTACGATGCAGCTGATAAGGAGAACTCGAAGACTGCTAAAAACTTAGACAAAGAAGCCAGGCTTCCCCCTCCCCCCCTCACCCCCCCCACCAAAGACTGTGCGAACTCCTGCAACCCCTCATTGAGTTTTAGGGCGGCAGTGGTTGGAGGGGAATTCGTTTCTTCACTGTTTTTATTTTTTTTTGGGGGGGGGGGAGAAGGGAGAGGGTTTGGGGGTGGGAGAGAAACGAAGAGGGGGATGGGGAGAAATGCCATTAAATCTTGGTTAGGATCCACCTTCCACCTTCTTCTTCTTCTCCTTCTTGGATGATCAAGTCTGATAGGAACTTGTGATCGCGATTTTGCGTTTGCCAAATGATCATCCTGAAGAGAAGATGAAGACTGGGAACGAACGATCAAAAAAAAAAAAAAAAGAACTGAACCTTATCAGATAACTCTTACGATGCTACTCTGGGTACGTTTGATGTTTTTAATTGCTAAAACTTCTCGGAAGACGCATCAGGGAGACTAACTTTTCCCAAAAGAGGATTATTAACACTGAATTTTACGTTCAAATCCAGCTGCGTACTGCATCTCAGATAAATGATTTATTTTCGGTGATTTCAAATCTACCATTTTACGAATACCCAAAGGCCTCTAGCTGAAATTTAAGTTATATAATCTGTGCACTAACTATTATAACTCTCAATGCATTTTTTTCTCTCCAATATTATTACTGTTATTACTAGTATTATGATTACTATCTTTTATACTACGTCAGCTATTGTGTGGATAGTACCGTTTATTCATTTTTTTTTATCATGTTGTCTCATATATCTAGAATATGTATGTTACTGTCTGTATTTTGTATATTCCATGTATATGGCCCTGAGCTGAACTAAAGGATATTAGTTTTGTCTATCACAGTCCTCCAATTCGACTGGGTGGTATTTATAGTATGGGGTTTCGGGTTGCATCCTGCCTCCTTAGGAGTCCACCAATGTTCTTACTATGTACGCCGTTTCTAGGATCACACTCTTCTGCATGAGTCCTGGATCTACTTCAGCCTCATGAGTCCTTGAGCTACTTCAACCTCTAGTTTTTCCAGATTCCTTTTCAGGGATCTTGGGATCGTGCATAGTGTTCCTATCATTATGGGTACAGTTTCCACTGGCATATCCCATATCCTTCTTATTTCTATTTTCAGGTCTTGATACTTATCCATTTTTCCCTTTCTTTCTCTTCAATTCTGGTGTCCCATGGTATTGCGACATCAATGAGTGATACTTTCTTCTTGATTTTGTCAATCAACGTCACGTCTGGTCTATTTGCACATGTCACCCTATCTGTTCTGATACCATAGTCCCAGAGGATCGTTGCCTGATCGTTTTCTATCACGCCTCCAGGTTGGTGCTCGTATCACTTATTACTGCAAGGTAGCTGGTGTTTCTTGTACAGGCTCCAGTGGAGGGCTTTTGCCACTGAATCATGCCTCCTTTTCTACTGGTTCTGTGCAAGTGCCGGACATTCGCTTGCTATGTGGTTTACGGTTTCATCAATTATTATTATTATTATTATTATTATTATTATTATTATATTATCATTATTATTGTTGTTGTTGTTGTTGTTGTTATTATTATTATTATTATTATTATTATTATTATTATTATTATTATTATTATTATTATTATTATTATTATTATTATGAAAAGAACCTTATTCCTTTGTTTTGATAAGACATATGGAAGGAAAACTTTAAACACGTGCTTCGTTTCGTGACTTATTGGAGGTTCATAAATGATAGACTGCATCAGTATGACAAGTTATTGCCATTGAAATTGGTTAACTGATATCAGCTTTATTGTGGTAAGGTATTTTAGTTGCTCATATTTGTATATTCGTATTTTGAACTTTGATGCTGGACAATTTATTTTATTTTGATTTATTTTTTTTATGTATTTATTTATATTTATATCATTATTTTTTCATTTATTATTTTATTTTTATTTATTTATTATTTTTGTTTATTTTTTTATTTATTTTCTTATTGTTATTTATTTTTATTTATTCATTTTTTATTTTTATTTATTTTTATTTTTCATTATCTTTATTTATTAGTTCATTTTTATATATTCTTGTTTAAAAATTTAATATTTATTTATTTCATTCTTATTCCTTTACTTATTTATTTATTTATATTTATTTTATTTATTTCCATTTATATATATTTATTAAATTTTTCATTTTTATTTCATTTATTTATTTATTATTTATTGTTTATTTTTTTTTTTTTTGTATTTTTATTTATTTTATTTATTTATTTGTTTACTTTTTATTTATTGGTGTATTTTTTCATTTTTATTTCTTATTTTTATCATTATTTATTGCTTTAATTTTATTATTAGATTATTTTTATTTCTATTTATTTATGTATTTTTATTTATTTATTTTTATTATTTATTTAAATTAAATTTTTTATTTATTTATTATTTATTAGTTTTTTATTTATATATTTTGATGTATTTATTTATTTTCATTGATTTCATTTGTAAATTATTATTTATTCTTATTTATTTTCATTCATTGATTTTATATCTATTTATATTTATTTATTTATAGATGTTTATTTTTTAATTTATTTTTTATATATTTTTATTTATTTATTTTGTATTTATTTATTTATATATTTTTATATATTTGTTTATTTATACATTTTTAATTATTTATTTATTATGTATATCTTATTATTTATTTATTTATATATAATATATTTATTTTTTAATTTTTAATTTATATATTTTTATTTATCTATTTATGTATTTATTTATTTATTTATTTATTATGTATTTACTTTAATTTTTATTTATTATATTTACTTTATATTTATTCATATATTTATTATTTATTTATTATTTTATTTATTTATATTTATTTTTTATTTCTTTATTTTATTTATTTTTATTTTTATTTTGACTATTTATTTATTTTTATTTTTGACTTTATTTTATTTATTTATTTTTATTTTTATCTATTTATTTAATTACATTTATTTATATATTTATTTATTAATTTATTTTTTCTGTTTGTATTTGTTAATTTTAATGCACATTGATATCATTTCACTATTTTTACCTTTATTCTTTAAGTAAACCCATCTTTTAAACATGTCAAATTAACACTAATTGCTGTCTCAGCTGCATTAATATTATGTAGATCTATTTTCATAATTATGATTTTCTCGTTGTTGCTTAAACCGCTGAACAACGCACCGAAGCTTGGTATGTCTAAAATAGGTAATAATGAAAGTAAATTTTAATTTTATTCAAAGATGCCATAGGTTGTAGTTAAACATTCGTTGTGTAATCCGTAGAGTATTTCAATGGTAAATTTTTATTACAAGTCTGTATTCTGACTATTCCTTGGCACTACTTAAACAGGCTAGTAGAATGCTTATGGAGGTCATTTTCACATGCAGTGTACATATTTACATATCAGTCTCTCTCTCTCTCTCCTCTCTCTCTCTCTCTCTCTCTCTCCTCATACTTTTCAATCTTTTCCCTTCTACTCTGGTGTCCAATGGTATTGCCCATGCACTTTGCACAAGTCGTAGAAACTCTCGCTGAAGTCTTGCTTGGGTCTATCTTCTGTAGTACTTTTGGCATGTGAATCATGGTTACTACGAAGAGTAATGGGGACAGTAGTCGCCCTGGAAGATCCCTCTCCTGATATTAACCTCTCTTAGTCTTATCCCAGAGCTTGTAAATACTGTGTTCCAGTTGCCCATTTTATTTTTGAGAAAGCTAATGGTGCTTTCCTCTGCCCCATTTATGTTCAAGGATTTTGTTAGCCATGTGTGTTGGTATCATGTCGAAGGCTTTTTTGTATTCGATCCGGCCATGCTTAGGTTGGTTTTCATTCTCTTACTATTCTTCATAACTATTTTGCCTATCAGGAGCTGGTCTTTTGTGCCCCTACATTTCCTTCTGCAGCCTTTCTGTTGGTGGGGGATTGTGTTTGTTTCCTCAGGTAGCAGCGCTGCCTTTCATTAATGATACCTCTTAGTAACTTACACATTATTATTATTATTATTATTATTATTATTATTATTATTATTATTATTATTATTATTATTATTATTATTATTATTATTATTATTATTATTAATTTATTTGGGTCTATCACAGTCCTACAATTCGACTGGGCGGCATTTATAGTGTGGGGTTTCGGGTTGCATTCTACCTCCTTAGTAGTCCATCACTTTTCTTACTATGTGCACCGTTTCTAGGATCACACTCTTCTGCATGAGTCCTGGAGCTACTTCAGCCTCTAGCTTTTCCAAATTCCTTTTCAGGGATCTTGGGATTGTGGCTAGTGTTCGTATGATTATCGGTACAATTTCCCCTGGCATATCCCATAGCCTTCTTATTCTATTTTCAGATCTTGATACATATCCATTTTTCCCTTATCCTTTTTTCCCTCTCTTTCTCTTCAACTGTGGTGTCCCATGGTATTGCGACATCAATGAGTGATACATTCTTCTTGATTTTGTCAATCAACGCCACGTCTGGTCTGTTTGCATGTATCACCCTATCTGTTCTTATACCATTGTCCCAGAGGATCTTTACCTGATCTTTTTCTATCAATCCTCAAGGTCAGTGCTCGCACCACTTATTACTGCAAGGTAGCTGGTGTTTCATGTCTCTTTTTGTACTGGTTCTGTGCAAATACCGGACATTCGCTTGCTATGTGATTTATGGTCTCATTTTTCGTATTGCACTTCCTACATATGGGAGAGATGTTATTTCCATCAATTGTTCTTTGAACATATTTGGTTCTTAGGGCCTGATCTTGTGCCGCTATCATTCCTTCAGTGTCCTTCTTGACCTCTCTCCTCTGTAGCCATTGCCATGTTTCATCGCCGGCTAGTTCTTTTATCTGTCTCATGTATTGACTGTGCATTGGCTTATTTTGCCATTCCTTTGTTCTGTTTGTCATTCTCCTGTCTCTGTATATTTCTGGGTCTTCGTCTACTTTTATCAGTCCTTCCCATGCACTCCTGAGCCACTCGTCTTCACTAATTTTCAGATATTGCCCCAGTGCTCTGTTTTCGATGTTGACGCAGTCCTCTATGCTTAGTAGTCCCCTCCCTCCTTCCTTTCGTGTTATGTATAGTCTGTCCGTATTTGCTTTTAGGTGCAGTGCTGTGTGTATTGTCATATATTTCTTAGTTTTCTGGTCTATGCTGCGGGGTTCTGCCTCCGTCCATTCCACTATTCCTGCGCTGTATCTGATTACTGGTACTGCCCATTTCAATTTATTATTATTATTTTATTAGATTTAATTCTATTTTTATTATTTCTATATATTTTGTTTTTAATATATTCTATTTATTATTATTTTTATTTTTTTTCATTTTTATTTTTAATATAATTTTATTTTCATTATTCTTATTAATTTTTTATTTTTTTATTTTTATTACTTTTATTCATTTTTTTACTTTTCTCAATAATTTTATTTTATTTTTATTATTATTATTTATTTTTACTTTTGTTTCTATGGGAATTATATCTAATTTTAATATTGTTTTTGTTTTTTTCCATTTTGCAATATATATAAGTATTTTAATTGATTTTGTTTTATCTTTTTATTTACATTACTTTTAATTTTACTTTTATTTACTTTTAATTTAATTTCTTTCATTCTTAGTTTTCTATTTATTATTATTATTTTATTGTTACGATAATTTTTTTATTTATGTATTTATTATCCTTATTGGTATTGTTTTTATTTCTATTTTTATTATATTCATTCATTCATTTTTATTTATTTTTTTATTTATTTATTTTTTTATTTATTTTTATATACTTTTATTCATTTCATTTTATTCATGTATTCATTTCTATTTTTTATTTTTTTATTCGTTTATTTATATATTTTTTTATTTATTTATCTATTTATTTTGGTTAATTATTTATTTATTCGTTTCTATTTATTTATTTATTTTTATGCAATTATTTATTTCAATTGATTTTTATTCATTTATTTCTATTTATTTTTATTTTTTTTATTTTTATTAATTTTCTTATTTCTATTATTTATGTATTTATATATTGTTGTTTATTTATTTATTAATTTTATATATTTGATTATCTATTTATTTTTATTAATTTATGTATTTTTATGTATTTATTTGTTATTATTTATTTAATTTTTTTTTTTTATTATTTATTTTTTATTATTTTTATTTACATATTTATCTTATATTTTTCTTAATTTTTATTAATTATTAATTTATTTTTATTATTTATTTATGTAGTTATTTTTTTCATTTTATTAGTTCATTTATTTTTTAAATATTTATTTTTTTATTTTTTTATTTTCGTTTATATATTAAGTTTATATATTTATTTTGATTTATTTATTTATTTCCATTCTTTATTTATGTATTATTGTTATTTATTTTCAAAAAAATTATTTCATTTTTATTTATTTGTATATTTTTTTATTTACATATATGTTTATTTATTAATAAATTTACTTTTATTTTTAATTTATTTATTTTGTTTATATATTTTATTTATTTTTATTTATTTATACAATTATGGTTATGTGTTTATTTATTTTATTTTTAATTATTTATTTATTTTTCTTTATTGATTATTTTTATTTTACTTATTTTTATTTTTTATTTTACTTTTTATACTTTTTATTTATTTTTATTTGATTGTCTATTTTTTATTTATTTTTTTTTGTTTATTTACTTACTTTTTTTATTTTGTCTATTTATTTTTATTTATTTGTTTATTTATTTATTTCGATTTATGTATTTATTTATGTTTATTTCTTATTTTATTTATTTATTAATTTTTTATTTTACGTTTTATATTTTTTTTTTTTATTTCTTTATTTTTTTTGTATTTTATCTATTTAATTTTAGTTATTTTTTATTTTTATACTTCATTTATTTATTTACTTATTTTACCCATTCATATATTTATTTTATTTTTATTTATTTATTTTATGTTTTATTTATATTTATTTCTTATTTATCTATTTATTTATTATTTATTTGTTTATTTATTGTTTATTTATTAATTTATCTATTTATTTATAAATTTGTTTATTTATTCATTTTTATTTGTTTATTTCGTTTTATGTATTTATTAAGTTTATTATTTTTTATATATATTTGTATAAATTTATTTAGATTTTTTTATTTATTTTTATTTATTTATTTATTCATTTATTTATTTATTTTTATTATTTAATTATTTATTTATTTATGTATTTATTTATTATTTTTATTCATTTATTTATTTGTTTCACTTATTAATTAATATTTATATATTTATTTTATTTATATATATATATATTTTATTTTAATTTTTTTTATTTTTTATTTATATATTTATTTTTGTATAGTTATTTTTATTTATTTATTTATTTATTCTATTTATTATTTTTTTTTATTTATTCTCATTTTTATTTATTTTCTATTTATTTTTAATTTTATTTATTCATATATATGTTTATTTATTAATTAATTTTTAATTTTTTTTTATTTATTTGTATTTATTTGCATTTTTTATTTATTAATTTATTTTTTTTTAGTTATTTATTCATTTATGTATTTAGTTTTTATTCTAGTTATTTATTTATTTATTATTTGTTTATTCATTCATTTATGTGTTTTTCTATTTATTTAGTTTATTTATTTTATTTTTTTTTTTTATTTATTCATTTAATTTTATTTATTTATTTATTTAAATTATTTTATTATATTTATTTATTTGTTTTCTATTTTTTTATTTATTATTTATTTATTTACTTATTATTATATTATTTATATATTTATTTGTGTTATTTATTTATCTGTTTTTTAATTTATAGCTATTTCTTAATTTTTATTTATTTATTAATTTACATTTATTAATTATTTATTTTTTTAATTTTAATTTATTGGTTTATTTATTAATTTGTTATGAAATTATTTATTTTTATGATATTTAATTTTAATTTTATTTATTTTTATATGTATATTTGATTTATATATATTTGTTTATTTATTTATTTTTATTTATCTATTTTTATTTTTTATTTAGCTTTATACCTTTTTATTTGTTCTTTATTTATTTTTTATTTATTTATATTTATTTAATTTTATTTATTTTTATTTATACTTTCTTTATTTTTTATTGTACTTATTTTTAACTATTCATATATTTATTTATTTTATTTATTTTTTTACGTATTTATATTATTTATTTATCTATTTATTTATTTGTTTATTTTATCTATTTATTTTATAAATTTGTTTATTTATTTATTTATTTATCTATTTATTTTATAAATTTCTTTATTTGTTCATTTTTATTTATTTATTTCTTTTTATGTATTTATTATGATTTAAAAAAAAATAACTTTATTATTTTATATTTATTTCTATTTATTTTTTCATAAATTGATTTATTTATTTTTATTATTTATTTATTTATTTATATTTATTTATTTATTTATTTTTATTTTTTAATTTATATATTTATTTTTGTATATTTATTTTTGTTTATTTTTTTATTTTCCATTTATATATTTATTTTTATTTTTATATATTTTATTCTTATTTTTTCATTATTTCTTTATATATATATATTTATATCTATTTTTATTTATTCATTT
>NC_061088.1:16792932-16817932 GCF_015104395.2 Macrobrachium nipponense | reverse complement strand
AAATTACAAAGTATCTTTGCAGTCCAAAACATGTAAAAACTGAATATATTAATTTTGTTGCTTATATTTATCTACAACTTTTTTCATTATGAAAGAATCAAGTTTAAATAAACCAAGACTTAAATTTAGAACATTTCTATTATTTAACTTGATGAAACAAGATTCAATGATATTCCTTTTAACTGTGTCATTACATGGGATTAAGGCTTTGCTTGACTCAGGTTAATAGGATGATCTAAATCTCTCATATGTACGAATAATGCATTCGATATTTTGCCCAGTTCTTACAGAATATTGGTGCTGTTTGAGACGTTGTGAAAGAGATTTAACGGTCTGTCCGTATAAAGACTTTATCACACTTTTAGCAAGGAATTTCATATATGAGCCTGGAAGATCTTTAGGAGAATTTTTGTTACTAAAAAAACAAACTCTTGACATTAATATTACTGAAAACAACATTTATGTTAAAAAGCTTTAAAATTCTAGGAAATCTAAAAACCTTTCATCATAGGGTAATAATTTTAGAAATGTTATGCCTACTTAATTCAAGTTTGTCATTAGTTGAATAAAATATTTTTTCTTGCTCTTTTCCATGCCACATCTACAAAAGTCCTTGGGTATTTAAGTTTTTTCAATGCAATAATCATAAATAGTTTTAATTTCAGCGTCAATAACTGCAGGTTACAGACACGCACGTAAAGCCCTTAGGAACATCCCAGAAAAAAACAGAGAATTTAACATTTTGATGGTGATTGGAGTATATGAACAAAGAGGCAATTTTAGTTGATTTCCGAAAGACTGAAAAGGTGAAATTTCTATCATTTCTCTGGACAGTTACATCAAAAAAATTCAAATTACAATTTTTTTCTTCCTCTACAGTAAATTTTATAGAAGGGACTAAATTATTGAGATTTATTAAGGAATTCCTGGAGATTTTCGTGAACTGGTCCAAATACAGAAAATATCATCCACATACCTAAACCATATAACATTTTGGGGCAAAATTCTTGGTAAGAGTTTTGTCTCAAAATATTCCATGTAAATATTGCTAACGACGGGAGATAAGGGATTACCCCATAGCCATGCCAAACTTTTGTACAAAAAGAAAAAATTTCACCATTAAAACAAAATTTACTATCTTTGATACATAACCTTATGAGACTAATGAGTTTGCTACAGTTAAGGGAATGTGATTACGTTCTAATTCATCCTCCAAATATTCAAGTAAATCATCTACAGGCACTTTTATAAATAAGGAGACAACATCAAAACTAACCATATTAACATTCAAATTCAAATTTAAACTATTCAATTTGTTTATAAAATCAACATTGTTTTTAACATTCGTGTTAGAAATGTTTCCTAGCAAAGGATTAGAAATCACTAACATTGCCTCTTTTGTTCATTATTACTCCAATCACCATAAAAAATGTTAAATTCTCTGTTTTTTTCTTGGATGTTCCTAAGGGCTTGCGTTTTGTAGCCCGAGTTATTGACGTTGAAATTAAAACTATTTATGATATTGCATTGAAACTTAAATACCCAAGGACTTTTGTCGATGTGGCATGATGAAAGGTTTTCAGATATTCCTAGAATTTTAAAGCTTTTTAACATAAATGTTGTTTTCAGTAATATTAATGTCAAGAGTTTAGTAACAAAAAATTCTCCTAAAGATCTTCCAGGCTGCATATATGAAATTCCTTGCTAAAAGAGTGATAAAGTCTATTACAGACAGACCGGTAAATCTCTTTCACAACGTCTCAAACAGCACCAATAATTCTGTGAGAACTGGGCAAATATCGAATGCATTATTCGTACATATGAGAGATTTAGATCATCCT
Organism: Macrobrachium nipponense; assembly: GCF_015104395.2. NCBI lineage: Eukaryota > Metazoa > Arthropoda > Malacostraca > Decapoda > Palaemonidae > Macrobrachium > Macrobrachium nipponense. The sequence continues at coordinate 16,816,091 of NC_061088.1, read as the reverse complement.
ATTAACTGGAGTCAAGCAAGAGCCTTAATCCCATGTAATGACACAGTTAAAAGGAAAAGGAATATCATTGAATCTTGTTTCATCAAGTCAAATGATAGAAATGTTCTAAATTTAAGTCTTGGTTTATTTAAACTTGATGCCTTCATAATGAAAAAGTTGTAGATAAATATAAGCAACAAAATTATATATTCAGTTTTTACATGTTTTATTTTGGAACTGTAAAGATACTTTGTAATTTCGGTTAGGGTCAAATCTGTTAGGTTTGTGACTGTGTGATATCCGATAATCCTGGATTATCTCTTTTAATTTTTACCCTTTTGACCATTAACCATCTAGTATTCTTGATCTTGTTGTGTACCGAGAACTTTCTCTCCAATTGTATTTCATTCGCTCCTTGACATGTCTGAGTAAAGACGAAAAGGCTTGGATTTCTGACTATCATTTTCCTGTGGTATTCGCTTATTTAATGAAGTCCACGTGCATCTACTGTGATGTTTTAAGCATATATATATATATATATATATATATATATATATATATATATATATATATGGTGTGTGTGTGTGTGTGTGTGTGTATGTATATGTGCATATATATATATATATATATTATATATATATATATATATATATATATATAAATATATATATATATATAAATGTATATATATGTTTGTATATATATATATGTGTGTGTGTGTATGTGTTTTTATGTATTCATACATATATATATATATCATATATATATATAGTATATATATATATATATATATATATATATATATAGGATATTATATATATATATATATATAGCCCTAACCCTGTTTCTTAGTCAGGGAGAATGTTGTGTACATAAATATGGAAGTGAGAATAAAGTGGTCATTTATTTTCCTAATAAATTCAAGGCTTGTAGTGATAAAGGTATTTTGATAAAAGTATCCAAAGCGTGAGTTGACTGAGAAGTTAAAATGACATTATTGCTGTTAACAGCCTATTTATATGACTTTTTTTTCATGTCATCATAAACAAAGAGTAAAAGTTTGTACTTTTATTTTCTAACATTGTAACAGTTATTACGATATAGCTATACTTTGAGATGATTTATTAGCATTCTACACTTAATTCTATTATTACAAAATAATTAGGAATTGCACGTAGATAACACTGATATTTTTCAACCTCTCGAATCAGATATTTCATAACCAAAGTGTTATGATTCAGATATAAAGCACAATTTACAGTAAATGTAGTATCTTATTGTTATATGAATGGTTGCAAAGTAAATAAAAAAATATGGCGATACTGAAATGATTTGTTATGAATTAAATATAAAACTAGTTATAAAAAAGAACTAGGATGAAATTAATATAGAGAAAATAACCAAGTATTTAGCCGCTGTATCTCTTATTCAGAAAAAAAATTATTACGAATAAATATGAACAGAAAACTGCATCATCGCTGTACCATGTATTTCACAACACAATCATAATTATCATGCAGAACCTGAATTTTGACGCGCCGCATCTCGTGTATATTTCATAGCGGAATTATTACGAGGCAAATATAAATATGGAGGCGATTCGCTGTTTGCACCCCAGTCGCCGAGCAAGCGACACTCGTCAGCTGTAGAGAGAGAGACTCACACATCGCTGATTAAATTTAACGCAAAGGTAAACACGGCTCGGAGGTCTCTCACCTGCTTGCAGTCGTTGGGAGAAGGAGCAAGAGACCTTGATTCTGTAGAATTACACGAATAATAATTATCATTTTTTCTGTTGTTGTTGTCTATAGGGGAGTTACACGAATAATAATTTTCCGTTTTTTGTTGTTGTTTTTGTGATAGGGGAGTTACACGAATAATAATTTTCATTTTTGTTGTTGTTGTGTATAGGGGAGTTACACGAATGATAATTTTCATTTTTGTTGTTGTGTATAGGGGACTTACACGAATAATAATTTTCCGTTTTTTGTTGTTGTGATAGGGGAGTTACACGAATAATAATGTTAATTTTTGTTGTTGTTGTTGTGTAGAGGGGAGTTACACGAATAATGATTTTCATTTATGTTGTGGTTTTTGTTGTTGTGTATAGGGTAAAGTATTCGCACGGGTCTTTTGATAATGAAGTAAAGCTTTAGAATATGTAGGAAGAGCTAGCGACCGGGATTTTCGCTTACTCTGGGAGTAAGCCTGCGAACTACTTTGTTGTTGCTTTTGTTCTAGTTGTTGTTCTTGTTGTTCTTGCTGTTGTTGTTCTTGTTGGGGGGTAGGAAAGGTCTATGGATAAGCCTAAAAAGGTCTGAAAAAGGTGTTTGGCGTCGAGTTAAAGGTACAGGAAATTTGGGATAGGATATTTATGAATTATTTATTAGAATGAAAACGTAAAAAAAATAAATAAATAATGCGCTTCTTACAGTACAGAACAATGTTTTCTTATAAGATATAGCTCATGATGGTACGTTGAGAATATTCATTTTGATTTCCTTTTTTTTTTTTTTGTATAGCATAAAGAGTTTGCCACAAGGTCCATATGACAATGAAGTAAACTTTAAAAATCTGTAGGGGTACAAAGCGACCTTGACTTGCGAGGGACAAGGTGTTAATGGTAGGCTGAGAATATTAATTTTTATTTACTTTTATAGACATTGTAAAGGAGGCTTACTTGTTGAAGGATTCTTTTGGGATTGAAGTGAAGCGTTATAACCTGTATTGGCGTTCTCGCGAGAATAAAAATGCGTTTAATGTACTGGAAGGACAAAGAGGCCGTGATTTTAGAGACATGTTGTTGATAATATATACATATAATAATAGATTCACTATTTCCCTTGTTATGTTTACTGTAGATTATGAGATTTTTCGTTCATTAAGAATTATATATATATATATATATATATATATATAATATATATATATATGTATGTATATATATATGTATATATATACATATATCACATTACATACTTAATGTACATATGTACGTTTGAGGCACAATATTTATCTTATTTTCTTTGCTACGTAGTTCGTAGTTCATTTATCTTTGAATTATATAAGAACATTAAGACATCTTCTATATACTGCAAAAAGCCCAAGCCTCCGTGATTTTAGGGTTCATAATTTATTTTATGCTGAGAATATTTATCCTCATTGTCTTTGTTGATTGTACCGTAAAGTATATATTAAATGGATCTAATAGAACGAAAATTTGTATATATATCAACAAGAGTAAGCGCCTGTGACTGTCAGATTGGTCTTATGCCTAACAAAAGTCCTAGTTACCTATTTTTTCTTAAAATTGATTAATTTGTTTTTAAACGTATACTCTCATTATTTCATAATCCGTCATTTTATCACTTAATATATAGTAATACGTTTCTTGTGAAAGAGAAACAGACTGACAGACATAGTGATTTTGTCCTTAAGAGAAACGTCCTTTCTCGTGCCCAGCTCAAAAGGGATGAAGTCCCTATTTTTAAACGTAGGATCAAATCCGAAGAGGGAAGGAACTCTTGAAAGAGGTCGATTCCTTGAAGGGCTTTGTTTGCTTGTGATCTCGATAAGGATTGGCACTGATTGGAAAATTAATTGTGTTTGTCGTTTGCCAAGGATTTAGTATCAGTGGAGCGGTATAGCAAAACTCAGTGGATGAGGGACAAATTTGAGTTGCGATAAAGTTGGACAAAATAGCAAATCTTAGATGAAGAGGCACAGAATAGCAGATTTATAGTGACTTGGATCCAGTAGAGCAGCGAAGATTAGGCGAGGTGAGACAGAACAGGGAAACACTGATGACGTGAAAGATTAATGAGGTGGGACAGACTAGTGAATTTTGGATGCAGTTTTGAAAATAGGAGATCTTGAAGAAAGTGGGTCGGAAAAGCAAATTTAAGTTCAACTGTGACAAGATAGTAAATTTTGAAGCTGAAATACGAGAGATTATAACTAAACGCCCCGTTGAGAGAGAAAGGAATGCTAGTTGAAGCTTTTGACGAATTATACCACAAGAGAAGTCAGTAAGTCTGAGATAGCTAGCATTTTTTATGTCCGCTCAAGACCTTGCTTGAATTTCCTGTGGCCAAATGATTTTGGATGCAACTTTTAACAGTGTCATTTTGGAAGGCGTCCTTTGCATGAAGGATTCTGCCTATGCCCTTAGAGCTACTTCCTATTCGTAAGCGCCTCAGTGGTGTGGTTGGTTTGGTCTTGGCCTGCCACCTCGGTGGCCGCGAGTTCAATTCTCGGACATTTCATTGAGGGGTCAGAGATGTGTATTTCTGGTGATAGAAATTCACTCTCGACGTGGTTCGGAAGTCACGTAAAACCGTTGGTTCCCTTGCTGAATAACCACTGGTTCCATGCAACATAAAACACCATGCAAACAAACAAACGTCCTATTCGCCCTGAAATTCGTTTTAACCTTCTTTGTTAACATTGTCGACTTTTTTTCCTTCATTCACATATAACATTTGCACTTTACTTCCATTAAGGACAGTTGGCTCAACTGCCTCTTCGTGCGTTCCAGCCTTGGCTTCCATAGACAAATCTAATCTCTTCCTAACAATTTTTCTCACTCTCTGTCTGTCAGTCTTTCCTCCCCTCCTCACTGACTATTGTGAGATACCATCTAACCAACCATCTCTCACATTTAATATGCGAGATTGTGAATCCGAGAGTTGGTCAGTTCGTTAGCTGTTTCTTTCCATTTGTTACATTGCTTTGGAAATTGCCATACTCTCTCCTATTCCAATTTCTAGTCTGATGAGCAAGGATATAAGTAGGAAGACAGCAGACTATCCATAGCACTCTGGTACACGGGGATATAATTAGGAAGGCAGCAGACAACCCATAGCAGTCTGGTACACAATTAGAAAGACAGCAGACTATCCATAGCAGTCTGATGCACGAGGATATAATTAGGAAGACAGCAGACAACCCATAGCAGTCTGGTACACGGCAATATTCGACCTGATGAGGCCCGAAAACACAAAAGAATGAGCGAGGAAATGCTTGGATAAAGTGATCCAACTTTGCTGGGAATTTCAGCCAAACTCAGGGTCCTCCGTGATACACATCTTCCCTTAATCTGTATCGCATTTCGAGGCATCGCTCGCAGTTTGGGAGTTGTTATGTCAGACTCGGTCGCTGTTTGGAAGTAAAGAATCCGAAGCTCAACTACTTTCATTGCTCAAATTACAACTTCCATTAATGATCTCGAAGTTCGCTCGAACCCGTCTATCTTCTTGCGCTGGTTTCTGCAAACGAAGATTGTAAAAAAATTTGAAGTGTCATTAACTTGTTAAGTAAATTAAAAGAGCTAAAATGGCTACGCCAAGTAAACACAAAAAATAAGTAACAGAAGAACGGTAAGATATAAATGCGAGCAACAAATGGATACAGACAAGAAGTAAAACAACCACAGACGTGTTCACTTGACTAAACATCACTAGAAAATTTTTTAATAAAACGTGATCCGACCTCCAGCTTACTCGGAACGCGTGTAAGATTTTCACCTTACGCATAAGTTGTAAACATTAGATTCCTAGCATTTAACATAAAGTAAAAGATAAAATCTACGGTCCAATAGAGCCTTGTTTTACCAACGAAAATTAGGACAAATATTATCAGAAATAATTTTTCTGTAATGTTTAACATGCACGTTATTTATTTTTATACATTTTAATTCTAATAAATAGATTATACATATCCTATCCTAAAATTCCTGTATCTTTAACTCAACGCAAATTACCTTTTCCAGACCTTTTAGGTTCTTCCATAGGCCTTTCCTACCCCTTTAACAAGTACAACAAAGTAGTTTGTAGGCATACTCCCCTAGTAAGCGTAAATGTGAATATAATTATTCATAAAAAGTACAGAAACATTTTCTAATATAATCTAGCGTATTTATTTGATTGATTGATTGATTTATTAATTCTTACTGGCGTCGCAACGACGAGGTTATTGACGCCGGTATTTATTTGAACGTAGATTTTAGCACATTTTAATTTACGATAAAAGTTAGGAATATAATGTTTACAACTTATGCGTGAGAGGAAAATCTTGCACGCGTCCTGAGTAAGCTGGAGATCGGATCACGCCTTGTTTCATTTTTGCATTGTATTCTATTCCCTTTGTGGTTTTCTATCCAGATGTTCACCTTCTCACATTTTTTCTTCCTTTCACCTCCCAAATCAATCCAGTCTGCTTTATGATAGTTTAAAAATGACCCATTAATAACTTTAAGACAATGATGTGTATATGTGTGTATATATACGTATACACACACACACACACACACACACACACACACATATATATATATATATATATAGATATATATATATATGGTATATATATATATATATTGTTACGACCCTTGTTGGGCCGTGGTGCAGGTTTGTCTGGTCAATGGAGACGAAAACACTCAGGAAAACTCAACAATATTTATTAACAAACAAAAAGTAATCAAAGTCAACCTTGTGACTGCCAAGGACAAACTCTAGTCCTTAAATAATCCCTTGGGATTCCTAACTACTAACAACTAAGCCCTAAACAGAGATAATAGAGAGAAACAAATGGATGCAAATACTTCAAAATATACAATATAACTGGCCAGATCAAAATGAATAAAATAACCAATACCTATAACTAAAGAGGATGGGAAGGAAGGTGAAAAGTAACATGGAGAAAACACTTAATCTCCTACCTATGTTTATATTCTAAACTTAATAAATAAATATAAAAGCCACGCGGCTGTTATCATCATAAGAATTTTATATTATAACCAAACAAACAAAAGGGACAACAAATTCCAACTGTCTCAACAGTTCATTATAAGATATAACTATATATATATAAATAATAATAATAAAAAAAAATATCTCCTCACAATCAGAAGGGGAGTCCGTGATCCAGGACTAATAATAAATGTCTTGCCTTACAGTATGCCGTGATCCCAATCAGGTTTTCAAATCATTAATATAATACTACTACCACTATCTACTGACCCTGGCCTTTCTACATCTACTTCTAAACTAATAAGCATTAAATCATCATCGACATCAAGAAGATCAGCAGCTCTTGCTGCGGCACGGGTTGTTACAGCTATGGGACATGCATTAATGGACAATATGGGAAACAATTCCTGACCCTCACTATTGACCATATCATTGCCCAAAATACCGTCAATCCCAGGAATAAGGTGGGGAGACTATCAACTACGGCCAACTCGGTAACCTTATCACATCCAGGAAAAGACACAACCTTACATCCACCCCAACGAGCAGAAACAACAGTGTTCGGGAACCCTCCCAGAACGACATAATTCCCTGAATACTCTTTACAAACCTTTAAGTATCCTCCAACACAAGAGACCGAGCTGAACCAGTGTCCCTCAAGAACTTTACTTTGATAATCTTAGATCCAAGAACAATTTTACCTGGCCATAAAAAGACATATTTGTCAAAATTGAGTCACAACCTGTTTTTTATTAGAAGTGTCACTACTACTATTATCTACCTTACTGCTAACTACAAGATTTTTCCACTTGATTATCACAAAACTGGACCTGTCAGAAATTAACGAACTGGATTTTGGCCGTTTCTCTCAAGATATCGTCTACGGGCATTGCACTGGTTTCTGGAAATTGACCTTGGCTTGTCACACCAAAAACAGGTTACTCTACGTCCAGTACCTCTGTTTACCATTATTATTATTGTACCTCTGATTATTACCGGAATTAGATGTACCTCTGTTAACAAAGACACGAGGAGAACCCTCCTGAGACTCTACCAACATTCCTACCATCTGAAAAAGAATTAGCATTATTAATCTTAGGAATAATTAGGAGTCGATGAAGGTGGTTCTCCCCTCCTTCCACTACTGTGGGCATGGGAAGAGGGATCATTTAAAACCTTGTACCCAAAGTTACCATTGCCAGAGCGATGGGTCAACACATATTCATCTGCCAACTGAGCGGCACTACTCAACTTCATAGCTTTGACCTCCTCAAGATGGACCCTCAACTCTTTGCTACATGCCTTTTTGAACTCTTCAAGGAGCAACAATTCCCGCAACGCAGCAAAAGACACCACTTGTCGGCTCTTCAGCCAGTCGTCAAATTGTTCCTCCTTGACCCGAGCGAATTCTACAAAAGACTGTGAAGGATGTTTATTATAATTCCTAAATTTGAGGCGATAGGCCTCGGGAACCAAATCATAGGCTTTCAATACCAGCGCTTTGACCTTATGATAGTCGCTGGCATATATATATATATATATATATATATATATATATATATATATATATATATATATATATATATATATATACATATACATACATACATACATATACATATGTATGTACGTGTGTGTGTATCCAGTTACCTACTTTTGGATATTTTATTGCTGGATATTGAAAACAATTGTTTTTTATTTGAAACGAAAATTTAGGATTTTATACAATGTTTTATACACATTTCTTAACAAGCAACCTTATACAGTATTTTATTTTATTGTTGTAAAGGACATTTAATTTTTTTGTATATTTCATGTCTATTGAATTCATTTGTAGTTTTTGTCTCAGCGATCTTTTCTTTAATGATATCATGCAGTCTCGCTCTCCGAGTGTTCAGTTATTTAATCAATTATTCCGCTTCAGTTCGTTTTATATCGAAGTCTTTTTCATTTGCACGGCGAATTCACTTATTTTTATATCGACGTCGTTTCCATTTTCTTGGCGAATGGACGACAAAAAGAATTTCTCGTATCTTTCATTTCAATTTTTCTTTCCGTTTCAGCTCTGGACCCTGTGGAATTTGCATAAAAAAAATAAAGAAAATACAAAAGACCTAACTGGGAGTGAGATTGCTTTCTAGTGAGTCCTTTTTAATATTCATCCTACACGGTAAAAAGGGTCGGGTCCTCTCATTGTCCTTTCGTCGAAATAAAAAAAAAAAAAATCGTACGCACACGTGTCAAGAGAGTTGTGTTCTTCGCCAAAAATTTAGTCTGTTTCAGGAATTTTTATATATAATCCTTTTGATTAATTCCTTATATTTATTGCCCGAAGGACTGCAAGAAATGTTTTAGGACTTATCAGGGCTGGTAGCATATTGTAATTCTCATAGCTTCATGTGTCTTATCTACACTTATACAATATGATGATTTTTCACATCTGTTCCAACAGAACCTTTTGCTCATCCAGATATACCTTGAAAACACCATCTCAGTTCAGCATTTTATTTGCCCTCTTTGCTTCTTCCCACTCACTACTCACTTTCATAAGCATTCGCAAACTGACACCACTAAGACACGCCATTCTTACGCCATTTTGCCTGCCTCTGTATTTTACCTTCAACGAATCTTCAAAATATCGACTCCTTCACTCGAGACAGCATCTTCCCATTTGTATCTTTTATTACGAGATCAACCTGCTCATTGACTTTTGTTTCTGCTTTATTATTATTATTTCATAATATTTCATTCGCTAAAGTTCATGCTCGCTGGACTTCTGTTTTTTATTGCATCGTTTGATCTCGTTTTATTCTTTCTCACTTTCGTCCAGGATACCCGTATTTATCCTGGACCTATACTTGTCGTCGATAGGTTTCATCATTTAATTGTACCTTTCTTGGAATTTTACAAAATGTTAATGTATTATCTTAAGCTGCTTCTTTTACCTCATTATATTATATTATATATATATATATATATATATATATATATATATATAATATATATATGTGTGTGTGTGTGTGTGTGTGTGTGCTTATATAACTGTATATAAATTGTGCAAGTACTATTTCTTACTTTTAAAAAAAATATTATGTAAAATCCACAGGGAAGTGCATGTTTTAAAGCTCCTTATATATATATATATATATATATATATATATATATATATATATATATATATATATATATATATATATATAGTATATATACATACACACAAAACAAGTTCACAGTAGTTGGACGGAAGCATTCGGTTTTTGTACATCATTTATATTTTTTTATACATACAGAAATTAGTTTTATAACATGGATTTCATTGGTCTACATTACATAATACATACATACATACATACATACATACATACATCCATACATACATACATACATAACATACATACATACATACATATATAACGAAATCACATAAATTTGGAACTTGATAAATATATAAATAGACTTATGCTTTTGTGTGAAATCGGCTTTGCTATCAGTTCGCTGGTAGTCTTTCCTCTCTTCTTGTGTTTTACTTCCCAAAGCACGTAACTCCATTTGGCCAATTATAAACTTCAGCGATATGGCCCACCTTCTTTCGACCTTAGGCTATCTTCATTTTCTCGTTTCGTGAGAGAGAGAGAGAGAGAGAGAGAGAGAGAGAGAGAGAGAGAGGAGAGAGAGAGAGAGAGAGAGAGGAACTGATTCCTGAAGTGGACGTTGCTGGGATTGGAAATTTGCCTTGAAACATTTCTTCTCCTCAAGATAGACCTTTAATCAGCCAATTGGGTGTCAGGGCTGACGTAGATATCAGTCAGTTGCAGTTCACTGTACCATCTGTGTTCTTGAGTTCTTATTGTATTCAGTTATTGTTAAACTTTGCGCAACGCGGAAGACTGACGCCCGTGGTGATCATAATTTGATGAATGCACTGCGCAATGTCCTGTAAATACACAGAAATTCCGTGAAGAGATAAAAGGCATGACAGCTGCCTTCGGCTGCCATCCAGCTGCAGAGGTTGTTAATATAACAACCCGTGGATACGGTTATTTTTCTCCTGCTGTTTCTTATAAGCCAACTTCTCCCCAGGTTTCACTCGCCTGCCAGAGTATCTCTCTCTCTCTCTCTCTCTCTCTTATTGATACTAGAATATTATTATCAAGAATGGTTTACTTCACTAATTTTTATTAAAACGTTAAGTCATAGGCAAATTGATATTTGTCCACTGTGGGAAAATGAATTATTTCAGGCCTTGTAAGTAGTAACAATGACCCATTAAAATGTTATGATGAATGAGTCGAGTATTAACGGTTCTAATTAAAATGAACAGAAATGGTTCGTTGAAGGAGACCTGAAAATTATTAGGCGATTAATTTTGCAACTGTAACTCATTAAGCGCATGATGAAGATAATAATGATGATGATGATGATGATGATTGTTAATGTAGTAGTACAGCTTTTACTGTCAGAAAGTAGCTACCTGCTTTAGCGGAGTATACTCTTAAGGAAAAGAAGCTTATAGTGTTATCGATATTACGAAGTATTAAGGGGTAACCCTCAGCAAAAACTGGAGTGTATCATAGGTACTTTATATATATATATATATATATATATATATATATATATATATATATATATATATATATATATTATTTCTGTATTTACAGATTCATTCATGGATTCATTGTATCCTTACATATGTAGTTTTAAAATCACCAGTATAATGCCAGTGTTGAGGGTTTTCGTTCATTTGTAATTTAAAAACGATGGCTAATCATAGCAGGTAAATAGATCAGTAAATAGACAAAGAAGACTAAAATCAAAAGTAAAGAGAGAGGCCTTATTCATGCATGATCGTTAATCTCCAGAACATCTTGGAGAGTGGTTTAGCAAAAATGAATACAATTGTGGACTGTATAATGATAGATTGCTCGGATTGCATTTTATTTTCATATGAGCTTTTATTGCACAGTTTTCGTCTAGTACCCAAAGTGTTTGCTGAGGCGCCATTGCTAACGCAGTTTCATGCATCACGGTCTCCAGAGAGACGCTGGCCAGGAATTAATTTTTGTTTTTGAACGCTTTATCTCGACATTGCTGTAATTTGCACGTTTTTGTAGTCATTGTTTTGGCCGCTATAAAACACCCACTCTTGTTTGCTTAGTTCTTTTGTATGATGGGTTGATTAATATAAAAAAAACTTGTTCTAGTCATCGATATATAAAACCATCGCATTCTGAACTGTAATGCTGATAAACTATAAAAATTATAGCCCGCAGTTTAATGATTCTGTCCATTATTAAACTTCTGATTTTAGTCTTATCTATTCATTGACCTATTTAACTGCTATGGTTAGCCATTATGTTTAGGTTACAAATGAACGCAAACCCTCAATATTGGCATTACATTAGTGTCAGCTCCACACTTTCATTAAAACCAGAAGTTTTTCATCGATCACCGAAAACGTAAAATATATTTTCAACCAAAGTAAAGAATTTTAGAATCGCATTCAGTATCCTGCGCAGATGCATAAATCTATGTAAGCTCAACAATCTCATTTTATTAGTGTTGCAATACAAGCTGAATTTAGAGGGCGCCAGTGATTATATTATACAACGAGTGAAGCAGAATTCAGTCATCTTTATTCTCTTCTTATTATATAAAAGCATAACTTGACAAGAGTAGAAAATGCTTCAGTTAAACGCAATTTTAGTCTAAAAAACCGATATGTAAGGTATATGAAGGGTTTCATAGTAATGTTGTGAAATGAATATGTAAGGCAACGTAGTCTTTTCCACCAACTCTCCAACCCCCTCCCCCAAGTGTTTAGGATCAAAACTAAGAGTAATCCAGCATTTCCTTCAATTTATGACTGGGAAACATGGTACTATAGTGTTATGGCATGGTCTAAGTTTTTCCATTTACGTCAGTCAGGCCTCGTGTGGTAGGTATTAAAACACATCCAGCCTCTATTGAAGCTAGTCTGTTACAATATTCCGGAAGCACCTCAGTGGCGTGGTTGTTATGGTCTTTGCCTGCCACTTCGGTAGTTCGATTCTCGGGCATTCCGCTGAGGGGTGAGATATGTGTATTTCTGGTGATAAAAGTTCACTCTCGACGTGGTTCTGAAGTCACGTAAAGCCGTTGGCCCCGTTGCTGAATAACCACTGGTTCCATGCAACGTAAAAACACCATACAAACAAATGAGCAATATTCCAGACGTCCTGAATCTGAAATATACCTTTAAATGTGTGGGAGAATTCCCCCGTAATCAGCAACGAATCATTAGATCCCGGAAGTTCTGAATGGATAGATGTATAAAATTGCCAGGCCTTGCTTTAACAACGTCTTAAATAAAGCTCGTGAAAAGTTTGCTACAGATGTTAAGATAGAGATTAGCGTTGGAAGCGGTAGCACCTCGTCAGGAATAAAAGTTGCCATTATTATTTTCCTGTAATACCTCTTCGTAATTAAGTTCGATACAATATGTCTCCCTCAATTGTGGTTTTGTCGTGGGGGAACAGACACAGAGAAAGGTAGTTTTAATAGGAAAAGAACACACTCACACACACACACACACACAATGTTTATTTTTGAAAGGCTGATCTGTCTTCACTTACAGGATGAAATTCCCCAGCTGATTGAGCGGTTGTAATGCCCTGCTTGAAGTTTATAGGTAATTCATTTGCAAAATAGGAACTTTCAGATAAGATTTTTTAGCACTTTGCCGCGTTCCTCTTGTTAAGAGGTAATATTTTACGCTGTCTGAGTAGGTTTTAAATAAATGCCTTGTTGACGGATGAACGTAGCTTGTTTCTGGCATTTATTGGTACTAACCCTTCTGGACAATTAATGTTGGCGGACTTTGTTATCGTCTAGATGATATGACCCCTAATGATATCAAAGTCTAAGGTCATCACTTCAATGACTACTACATCCCGTCTATTGAAAGTATTTTTTTAATAAACTTCAAAGTAAAATAAAACTTTTCCTTGAAATCAAATTCAGTTTGCTTCGATCTTAGTTTCTGTTTCATAGGTGACCCTTTTTTTCTGTTGGTCAGTTAAATCCTTTCTATTAGCAGCTAAAATACTTTTTTTCTGTAATATAGTCTTTTCAGCACTTGCCATCTATTTTTTTACATAAACAAGTGTTCAAATGCCTTTCTTAACATAAACAGTTCCGCTCTCTATTAAGCTGTCTTTACAAAATGGGCATAATCTATTTTGTTTTATGATTCTGCCCATTATTAAAATATATCATGAACTAAAATAGATACCTTATGATAAAGTACCAAAATGTGAAAAAAAACCAATTGGCAGAAATGAGTTATACACAACAAAAAGGAAGTGGATAAATCATGTCAGGATCAGCGCAGAATTGAATGAGGGTAAGAAATTGTGAATATCATTAACACCATCATTCATAGCGAAATTATGAATAGAATATGTTTTGTAGAAAATTAAATTATCTTTAATTACGTATTCAAGAGGCGTTTTCGTCAGACAAACCCAAAAAGGGTTCATGCCATCTTGATGAAAGTTAAATATTGTTCTTCTTCAAAACAAGGGAACGCGGAGAATCGTTTGGATTGTGTCTTATCTTTTTATGTGACTAAAGAGTAATGGTTAATTTGTATGATTTTTTTCTATAATATAAAATAACAGTGATAATAGTTACAGTTTTATTATTAGATTAAATTGTTACTACAGAGATTAACATTATTTTTGCCATTGTTTATTAATATTAAGTTGAATTTCTCCAAGCTTTATATTGCACACATCTGCTAGACTTTACGACAGGTCTTTGGTCTTAGAAAATACATGCGTACACGATTGCACGCTCTCTCTCTCTCTCTCTCTCTCTCTCTCTCTCTCTCTCTCTCTCTCTCAACAGTAGTTCTCTGCCCCAACTTTCCAACGAAATGTGACATCCATTTCGATGGAGGGTCCTGTTAAATCAGATTACAGGAGTTAGCAGTGGACCCATTTACAGTGAAGATGAAATTCCCTTTAACTTTTTTATTGAAACATCTTTACCCTGCGCTAGACTATCTCTTTTTTTTGTTGGATCTAAATTGTAAGATGAAGTCGAGATGCATGAACAAATCTCTTATTTATGTGATTGCGTGAAGTTAGGTGGGATCTCGAAGAAGGAAGTTGTTGTAAATTGGCTTGAAACTAAAATTTGAATTAGAAAAAATAGCGGTAATGATCAAGTTCTGAAGAAAAAAATATGGCACGAATTATTTATTACTAGCAGACATAACGCCCATCATAGTAAGATTGTCCGTTTTAACGCCAGGAGTCGCTTCGACGGTTGGTGTACAGGTGGTGTTTTGCTTGAATTTACGGTTACGGTTTTCCAAGGGACGGAGACATAACGTCCATTAGGTGGGGGGAGGGGAAGGTAGGATGAAAACCCCCATTATAAACCATCTTACGGGTCCCCACTATAACCCTGCCAAGTTTCATGCCCATTGGACCAGCCGTTTGGCCGTAATTAAATGACAGATGTATCTGAAGCAAATCACCTGTATTTTCCTAGATCAAAGAAGAGTAATAGATATGGTGCATTTTACAGGAAATGGACAATCAGATAAAAAAGAATTGATAGTAAAATTGAAAATATTTCGGATAATTATAGCTAGGACCTATTCAAGATCTTAGGTGTGTATAACATGTATTTCGAAGAACCATAGCTGGTGTCAAAATACCTATATAAGGATTTCTGAAATTTAAAGACTAGTATGCATATGAAGAAAAATAATGGAAGGAGGTGTTTTGCATAATTCTGTAAAATATACCACTAAATTCTCCTCGAACGATGTTGGATGTTTAAGTTTTGCAGTCACTCTCTCTCTCTCTCTCTCTCTCTCTCTCTCTCTCTGAATTTAATATATAAGTTTTTCAGTGTCCCCAAATTAGACTCTCTCTCTCTCTCTCTCTCTCTCTCTCTCTCTCTCTCTCTCTCTCTCTGAATTTAGAATATAAGCTTTTCAGTGTCCCCAAATTTCATATATAAGATTTACCCCAAATTAGACTCTCTCTCTCTCTCTCTCTCTCTCTCTCTCTCTCTCTCTCTCTCTCTCTCTCTCTCTCTGAATTTAATATATAAGTTTTTCAGTGTCCCCAAATTAGACTCTCTCTCTCTCTCTCTCTCTCTCTCTCTCTCTCTCTCTCTCTCTCTCTCTCTCTCTCTCTCTCTCTCTCTCTCTGAATTTAATATATAAGTTTTTCAGTGTCCCCAAATTTCATATATAAGATTTACATCAAATTAGACTCTCTCTCTCTCTCTCTCTCTCTCTCTCTCTCTCTCTCTCTGAATTTAATATATAAGTTTTTCAGTGTCACAAAGTAGCTCTCTATCTCTCTCTCTCTCTCTCTCTCTCTCTCTCTCTCTCTCTGAATTTAGGAATATAATTTTCAGTGTCCCCAAAATAAAATTTCATATATAAGATTTACCTCAAATTAGACTCTCTCTCTCTCTCTCTCTCTCTCTCTCTCTCTCTCTCTCTCTCTCTCTCCCCTTAATCAGTGCCGTCGAGAGACGGCAATGAAATTCGAGAGCTTGAGGGTCCTGTTAATTAATCCCTAGAGGATCCTGGCCTCTCCATCTTCGACCTACGATGACCCGTGAAGTCTGTCACCGGCGTTAAGGAAAGTTCCAGTTGACATCTAATTTCATTAACTTACGCCAGTCATTCTTTATTTCATTTAGAAGCTCTTTTTTCGTTAATATAGTATATTTCATTTAGTAGTTTTTTTTTCGTTAATATAGTATATTTCATTTAGAATCTCTTTTTTTCGTTAATGTAGTATATTTCATTTAAAAGCTCTTTTTTTCGTTAATATAGTATATTTTATTTCGATGCTTCTTTTTTGGTTTATATAGTATGGAAATATAATACACACACACACGCATAATCCCCTTCGGTTAACATATATGAAAATATATTAATTCCGGCGTTGAGCAAATTAGATATTAAAGGACGTTTGTAGCTTAATGCATATATATTTATATATGCCAGGGCCATTCTTTATTACAATGTGATACTTATTTTTTTCGTTAATATACAATAAAAATTTAATTAATGAATTCCAATATATGCAAAAAAATGTTGGATTCATCAACATTTATTTATTTACATGTGTATGAGGGTTGTCCGTAAAAGAAGGTTCCCAAAGATTTTTCACAATGAAAAACATGATTATTGGCACTGAATAATACATTTTTGGAAAGCTTAGACTTTTTCCTATTTTTCGACATAATCGCCGTTGAGATCAGTGCATTTTTGCATGCGGTGTATCATCTTCTTTATGCCTGAATCGTAGAACTCTCCCACCGCTCCGCAAAGGTAGCTGAAGACCTCTTTTTTTCAGCTCCTCTCCGGTTCTGAATGCGTTATGGACGTCTGTACGTCCGTCTTTGAATTCTCTCTACCATTTGCGCACGTGTTGTATGCTCATACGCTTTTCTCCGTAGATTTCACATAGTTGGAAATGAATGTCCACCAGTGTAGTGTTTTTTGCACGCGAAAAACCAATTACAGAGCGTAATTCGCACCTGGCGGGAGAAGCGAGTGGGAGTTCCTTGTCTATCGGCTGCCAAGCCAAGGCTGAGCGTCACAGACAGCTCGGTGAGAGGGGGGAGAGAGAGAGAGAGAGAGAGAGAGAGAGAGAGGAGAAGAGAGAGCGAGACTGGGGTAAAGGAGGGGAACCAAGCTACAAGCCAGTGTCGCCGGATCCCGTAACAGCGTTCCTTGCGACTGCAGCTCCTTGGGAATCTTATTATACGGACAACCCAAGTATGTATGTTAAAGTCAGCGCCAAAGTCATTCTTTATTGCATTTAAAATTTTAGCTCCTCTTTTCGTTAATATACTACGAAAATGTAATTCCAAATGTTTTTTCAATGTAAACTTACATTTCTTAAATTCAATAATCCTTTGTTTATTTATGTATATTCAAGTGCTGTGTGTGTGTGTGTATGTGACTGTGTAACGGAATAACGAGAGAGATTTTGTCTAGTTTAAGATTTTAAGAGTAAACACAAGTCGCTGACTTTAACAGAAGAATTTATAGGTTTATGATGTCAAGATTTTAAGCTCTGGATGAAAAATTAAAATAACCATTTTTGCTATTTTGTTACAGGTAAGAAAACGTTTTGAGTTTCTTTGAGCGGAGATCAGATACTCTGCGAGTATCTTGAAGGTAAGGTCATGTATGTGTTCGTTCAAGCCGTCTTTCATAAATACATACGTATGTTTTTGTGTCAATGACGTTGGCACATATTTACGTCTTCTTTTCCTGGTATTTAACTTCCATTTTTCATGCGATGAACGTCATACGATCGATCAATGATGCGATGAACATGACACGATCGATCAATGTTTTCATGCGATGAACGTCACACGATCGATCAATGTTTTCATGCGATGAACGCTACACGATCGATCAATGTTTTCATGCGATGAAGGTCACACGATCGATCAATGTTTTCATGCGACGAACGTGACACGAACGATCAATATGACTCAAATTCTGATGCTGTTAATAAGCAAGAGAAATGATATTAGTATCAACATATGGCTTTCCATTGTGGACATTTCACATTCCTAATTTAGGATTAGCTGAAGTAGTAACCACACGAGACTGCGGGATCGAGTTTGCAGAATGTCGCCGAACGTCCCTTGAAAGAAATGTCAACATTAATCTTCCGTCAAACGGTTGTATTCTAAAACCAGTTCCAGAAGATTTTCCAAAATCGCACTTGTTGAAAGGTATTGAATCCTGGATCCATTTCATTTCAGTTCCTATATACACGTTTAACATTCCATAGAGCGAAACCCGATTAGAGGTAATTGAAAAATAATAACTAGATAATGATTTTAAATCTTTAGTGCCTTTTTGAGAAATATTGGAAATAATAATTGTTAAAGGGGTTATGTTCTGTAGCCTTTTTAAGAGAAATTCCCAAGACATTTCGTGTCAAAAGATTTTGAATTTGGAACCGTTTACAGAAATACAGAAAACAGTCTTTGTCATAAGGTCTTGGAAGATAGTGTATTTGCAGACACACACACACACACACACACACACACTCACACACACACACACACACATATATATATAATATTATATTATATATATATATAATATTATATATATATAGAGGATATATATATAATAACTACATATACATAATATATATATATATATATATATATATATATATATATTATATATATATATATAAAGGCAAATATAATGGATAGATAGATATAGATGAAAATAGACAGATAATTTGTCAAGACTAATACCTACCATTGTCTGAGGGCAAACCATTTTATGGAAATATGTAACTTGAATTAGTGTGGTATTTCATGTGAAATGTCTGAATAATCTATATTGTAAAAATTCTTTCCGTATTACGGCATTACTCCAAACTTACTATCCCCCCATCAATTTTCCACTCGCTAGGGATTCCTTTTTTTTTTCTTCTTATTCTTCTTTTTTATTATGGATCGGAACTGACAAATCTCTGGAATTTTTTTCCCCTTTTGTCGAAGGTCGGTCAGGATCATTATTCACAAAACCCATTAATTATGACCTTACGCCATACTATTAAGGTTTGATTGATTGTTCCACCATCATCCTCTTCTGTGGATGGTTTGTGATTACGGACTCCTTTCGCTGAGAGAGAACTTTATTTTACCAGTTGTGTAACCTCGTGGGTATAGATTTTTCAAGCGTGATGTTTCCCTTAAACTGTATTGAGAGATAATTCGTGTTATCATCAGGTTAATTTAGTGGGTGGTTGCAAATATTGACTGAGGTCGACCTGTATTATTTTTTAATAACATATAATGTTTCTATAATATAGATATATATATATATATATATATATAGATATATATATGCTAGGATATATATATATATATATATATATATATAAGAATATATATATATATAATTATTATATATATAGATATCTATATATATATATATATATATATATGTATGTATATATATATATATATATTATATATATATATATATATATATATATATATATATATAGGATGTGCATATACTATATATATATATATATATATATATATATATATATATATATATATAACATATATATATATATATATTTCAATGGGACATAAGAGGTCCCATTGAAATAGTATATAGTATATATATATATATATATATATATATATATATATATATATATATATATATATAATATAGTATATGCACACATAAATATGTGCATATATATATTATATATATATATATATATATATATATATATATATATATATTTATTTATTTATTTATTTCAATGGGACATAAGAGGTCATGCATGATAGGCTTACATGATTAATGATTAATTCTTTATATAATTTGCCAGTTTGATTATGAATATGAAGGTCGACCTTTGGTTCGTATTTCGTTGCTTTTGATTATATTTATGAGGTAATTACACAATGGTAGGATATTCACTGTCAATGCTGCAGCCGATAGGCAATTGGTCTGTTGTCTTAGTACATTCAAGACCGTCCTCAGAGTCAAGGCTAATGGTATCATAGCGCCATTCTGGAAAGAATATAAAGGTTAAAATTTTAGGCTAACTTTAATCAACTTTCAAAATGCCCCCAGCTCGAATCGTTTCTGTAGAGCTAATTTGAGTTGAGTTGAATATAGAATTTATGCCAAAGGCCAAGCACTGGGACCTATGAGTTCACTGTGCTGAAATAGAAATTGACAGTAAAAGGTTTGAAAGGTGTAACAGGAGGAAAACCTCAAAGCAGTTGCACTATGAATCAAGTGTTAGGAGAGGGTGGAAAGTAAGATGAAGAAAGAGAATATGAAAGGACGTACAGTAATAGGAACGAAAGGGGTTGCAGCTAGGGACCGAAGGCACGCTGCAAAAAACCCTAAGTAATGCTTACAGCGCACCGGATGAGGTCCACTGATGGTGCTACCCTCCTACGGGGTCTGTAGTGCTAGGACCGACTACCCGTTGTCATTAGGAACAATTGTGTGGTAATTCGGATTTTATGTCTTTTATTTAATTATATAACGGAAACTTGTAGTTTATTCCCGCCATAGCAAGACAACACCATTTAATTTGTATATTAATATACTCTCGCTGTTTGCTTTAGTTTTATTATTTTTAATTAACTTTTCTTATTACCTTGCTCTGTAACCTCACTTTTTTTTAACACTGGCTTTCCATTATGAAAAATATTTCTTATCATTTATATAATAAGAAACCAAAATCATATTTACTTATTATTTTGTTGCGATTAATTAAATCTTAAGTAATGACAGGACATATTTCACTTGAAATGTTCTGATCTACTGTACACATTTTATCATGGTCTCCCGTATTATTATCATTATTATTATTTTTTTTTTCTTTGCTCTATCACAGTCCTCTAATTCGACTCGGTGGTATTTATAGTGTGGGGTTCCGGGATGCATCCTGCCTCCTTAGGAGTCCATCACTTTTCTTACTATGTGCGCCGTTTCTAGGATCACACTCTTCTGCATGAGTCCTGGAGCTACTTCAGCCTCTAGTTTTTTCTAGATCCCTTTTCAGTGCTCCTATGATTATGGGTACAATTTCCACTGGCAATATCCCATATCCTTATTTCTATTTTCAGATCTTGATACTTATCCATTTTTTCCCTCTCTTTCTCTTCAACTCTGGTGTCCCATGGTATTGCGACATCAATGAGTGATACTTTCTTCTTGACTTTGTCAATCCATGTCACGCCTGGTACTAGTTTGCACCGTATCACCCTATCTGTTCTGATACCATAGTCCCTGAGGATCTTTGCCTGATCGTTTTCTATCACTCCCTCAGGTTGGTGCTCGTACCACTTATTACTGCAAGGTAGCTGATGTTTCTTGCACAAGCTCCAGTGGAGGGCTATTGCCACTGAATCATGCCTCTTTTTGTACTCGTTCTGTGCAAGTGCCGGGCATTCACTTGCTATGTGGTTTATGGTTTCATTTTTCGTATTGCACTTCCTACATATGGGAGAGATGTTATTTCCGTCTATCGTTCTTTGAACATATCTGGTTTCTTAGGGCCTGATCTTGTGCCGCTGTTATCATGCCCTTCAGTTTCCTTCTTTAGCTCTCCCATCTGTAGCCATTGCCATGTGTCATCGCTGGCTAGTTCTTTAGTCTGTCTCATGTATTGTCCGTGCATTGGTTTGTTGTGCCAGTCCTCTGTTCTGTTTGTCATTCTCCTGTCTCTGTATATTTCTGGGTATTATTATTATTATTATTATTATTATTATTATTATTATTATTATTATTATTATTATTCAGAAGCTGAACCCTATTCATTTGGAATAAGCCGTAGGGGACATTGCCTTGAGATCCAATCTTCCAAAGAATATGCCATTTTCTATTCTTAATTGAAACTGCCATGAATAAATTTTGGTATTTCTTGAAATGATTTTGTTCCATCTAATTTATTTATTTTACCTCCGTCGTAGGCATTATCGTACCCGGCTGCTTCTCAGTCCAGGATGATATTACTGTCTCCCGTTTCCATTTCTACCTTTCCAGTGTCTACTAAGCGAAGAGTTATTTGACCGGCCTCGGTTATCGGACTTTCTTTTAGCTTACGGGGTTTTACCGTCTCTGTTTATCTCTTTGGTAAAATCTACTTCGGGGGAAAACTTCTCGCTTCCTTCCTTTATGGTGTTGTTAGGGCTGAGAACTGACGCTGATACGTGTTTATTCCTCAGAACTCTCGTAATTTATGCCACCCTGCTTATTAGAGGAAAGTTATCCACAACTTTCAAATGTATCCCGGAGATTAAGAAGATATCCGGAACATATTTACGGAGTAGTTTTAGTTTCGGCCGGAAAAACATTTCCAGCAGATGGGGAAACTTTAACCGTGCCTCATCACCTTCCTCCACGTCTTCGAACTCACGATAGCAATTGGTGAACATTTGAGGGAGAAATGAATTTTAGCTGTTGAAGTTTGTGGATTCTTGGATCCCCCTTTTTATTCTGTGGGTAAATTTTGTGATTGGATTTTACAGTAGCAATCTGTTTCTATCAGTTTTATGTAGAATTGTAGAATGTTATTTTGTTGAATTGTGTTTTGACACTTTTGGGAAAATAAACTACGTTGTAGTTTTACCCTCCGCTTATGTATTGTTACTCATAGACCTCCGCTATCCAAGATGCTCAGCTTATTTTGCTGTGGAGACAGCCAAACGCTGATTTTCGTTGAGAGTGATAGAATGAAAATTAAGCAAATTAGGGAAAAAAAAGATATGTCAGACCCATCTGCAAATCCACAATAGAATCGATCCGATTAACTACTTGTTCTCTTGTTACTTTCATTGGGTGTTATTGTAAACTGTGTTGCATTTCCTTTTATACATAAACTA
>NC_061088.1:16755432-16782932 GCF_015104395.2 Macrobrachium nipponense | reverse complement strand
ATATATATATATATATATCTATCTATCTATCTATCTATATATATATAAATATATATTATATATATATATATATATATATATATATATATAAATAATATATAATATATCATATACTATATATATATATATATATATATATATATATATATATATAGATATATATATATCTATATATAATATATATATATATATATATATATTAGATATATATATATATATATAATAAAAGGAGCCCATAAAAAACAACAAAATATAGAGAGAAAAATACTATATTTCAGAGACTGCTGTCTCTCTCTTCAGGTAGATGAATGAGAAAAGTTTACAGAAAAGGTGGTATTTATACCAAGAGGTCCATCCACAGGTAAGCCAATTTAGGTCACCCCCACTGATAATCTTCCATTAATTTTCTTAAGCGTTGGTTGAATGAAAATCTTGTCGATCACATCTGAATCCCATGCTCCTTTTGCCATCTTTGTCGGATCTACTTATTTATAACATCAAACTTTTTAAGCGAGCGGATGGCTATCATAAATCTACGGGGGACCGGATATTTCTTATTTAATAATCAGAGACACGACAGAATACAAATTTACCATATCCAGAAAACCAACGTTCTCACTTTCATACATTCACTACTTTAGCTATCACGACATTGCTATCAAGATAGGTGTAGCCAGCAACCTGTTCTTAAGAGCCTTATGACTTTGTTCCCCAGATTTCCTGGAAAAAGAATTTGAACTAATTCGTAAGGAACTTTCGTCTTTAAAGTATCCTGACCATATAATTGAGAAAGCAATTCACAAAGTAAACATAATTTTCTACCGACCTCCTCAAGACAAGACTAGAGATACACCCAACAATAAAATCAAAATTCCACACCTGGACATGATTAAGACGGTGATTCAGACCCTCGGAAAATCTAACCCTTTTGCATTTACCTACCCAAACACCTTAGCCAAATCCCTGATTAACGTCCAACAAAAGACATCCCCCCAAGGACAATGGGGTTTATGAAATACCATGCCAGGACTGTGACCAATCTTACATCGGGTTTACAGGAAAATCACTTCCCCAGAGATTAATACAACACAAACGGCCAGTTAGGTATGGACAACAGAACATAGCTATTTTCAACCATATAAATGAACATAACCATAGAATAAACTGGAATTTGTCACGTATAATTTATAGCAGCAACTGCCGGTACAAGAGTCAAATAATGGAATCGGCCTTAATAAAAGAGATGCAGGTAATGAACATCTCAAAAGGAGCATGGGATTCAGATGTGATTGACAAGATTTTAATTCAACCAACGCTTAAGAAGATTAAACGAAGATTATCAGCGGGGGTGACCTAAATTGGCTTACCTGTGGATGGACCTCTTGGTGTAAATACCACCTTTTCTGTAAACTTTTCTTATTCATCTACCTGAAGAGAGAGACAGCAGTCTCTGAAATATAGTGTTTTTCTCTATATTTTGTTGTTTTTATGGGCTCCTTTTATTAGATGGAATTCTGTTGTAACAGAACATTTTTACCAGTCATATATATATATATATATATATATATATATATATATATATATATATATATATATATCTATATATATATATATATATATATATATATATATATATATATTAGCAGCTTCAGTGTATTTCTGTGCATAGAAATATAGATCTTGTAGTAAATGATGATTATCAGAATCTTCTGCCTTTAAGAAAGGTATAGTATTCTTTCTTTCTTAAGGAAGCAACGTACAAATATCGAACTCTCCACTTACCATCCTGCCAGACTAACAGCGACCTCCTGATAACGCCCAGTCAGTCAATATTTGGGGGGTGACAGTTCATCAAGAACTGGTTTTCTGCTTTCCAGAATTGTAAGTGCGTTATCAGTAACTAACTCGCTACACCGTTATCACTTGAACTCGTGTTAGCAGCAGGAAGGTCACATGGGAGTTTGTTTTGAGTAAAAGGAGGTCTGTGTGGGACACGAAACAGCTAGCAGAGTGAGTGAGGAATGTCCATTTTTCAAGTTTTTTTTTTTTTCCTTTTTTTTTTTTTTTTTACTTCCCATTCATTTTCAGTGCTATAGTAGATTCACATCAACCGTGTGTCTGATGTCTAGGCCCATCCCTTATGACGCTCCTGATTGGCTATTGATAAGCCAATCACAGCGCTGGAAACTCTTTGTTTCTCTCTCGAGAGTTCAATTAGGCGGGATGTATGCTACACCGCTCCTGAGGGATACTTCTGAAAGACGTATCCCTCAGGAGAGGTGGAACAAACATCCTACCTATGTGAACTCTCCCGAGTGACAGAGTTTCCAGCCTTGTGATTAGCTTATCAACAGCCAATCAGGAGCGTCGTAAAGGACGTGACTAGACATCAGATGCACTGTTGATGTGAATCTACTATAGTACGATTTATTGCAATAAGGAAAATAAACGGAACGGGTTGGAACAAAGATGTTCAGATGCTTTGACTTTTGGTTAATTTTTTTCCCCACTCATTTTTGTTCTTCTTTCTCTACTCGTTAGATTTAAAAAAAAAAATTGTCTTTTCCAGGAAAGTCAACGCTTTAGCGTCGGAATCGTTCGCTTTTTCCACGCTTTTTTATTCGGATTCTTTAATTTCCATTTTTTCATAGAACTTATATAAATTAATAATGATAAGGCTATGCCAACTTTGTCACTCATGTTGACAGAAAAATTGAACTGAATCATTGCCGAATCGATCTCCGATGAAAAGGGTCAAATGGGGAGACGCTGTGTGAGGTTAATGCAGTCCTTGGTGGACGCATTTCTTGAATGTGGAAGACAGCAGAGAGATGGTGCTGAATAATTACGTAGGTGTTGAAAGAGTTATGGCAGATTGAAGAATAATTACGCAGGAGTTGAAAGAGTTATGGCAGATTTAAGAATAATTACGCAGGTGTTGAAAGTGTTAGGGCAGATTGAAGAATAATTACGCAGGAGTTGAAAGTGTTAGGGCAGATTGAAGAATAATTACGCAGGAGTTGAAAGAGTTATGGCAGATTTAAGAATAATTACGCAGGAGTTGAAAGAGTTAGGGCAGATTGAAGAATAATTACGCAGGTGTTGAGTGTTAGGGCAGATTGAAGAATAATACGCAGGAGTTGAAAGTGTTTAGGGCAGATTGAAGAATAATTACGCAGGAGTGAAAGAGTGGAGATTTAAGAATAATTAGCAGGAGTGAGTTAGGCAGATTGAAGAATAATTACGCAGGTGTTGAGTTAGGCAGATTGAAGAATAATTACGCAGAGTGAAAGTGTTAGGGCAGATTGAAGAATAATTACGCAGGAGTTGAAAGAGTTATGGCAGATTGAAGAATAATTACGCAGGAGTTGAAAGAGTTATGGCAGATTTAAGAATAATTACGCAGGTGTTGAAAGTGTTAGGGCAGATTGAAGAATAATTACGCAGGAGTTGAAAGTGTTAGGGCAGATTGAAGAATAATTACGCAGGAGTTGAAAGAGTTATGGCAGATTTAAGAATAATTACGCAGGAGTTGAAAGAGTTATGGCAGATTGAAGAATAATTACGCAGGAGTTGAAAGTGTTATGGCAGATTCAAGAATAATTACACAGGTGTTGAAAGTGTTATGGCAGATTCAAGAATAATTACACAGGTGTTGAAAGTGTTAGGGCAGATTCAAGAATAATTACACAGGTGTTGAAAGTGTTATGGCAGATTCAAGAATAATTACACAGGTGTTGAAAGTGTTAGGGCAGACTTAAGACCTTTTTTTTATTTACTCATTTGGGGTGTTAGGAAAATCGAGCTGTTGAAGAATGAAAAGCCACCGAGATGCTGAGATAAAAGAGTGTTTTTCTTTTTAATAGGTTACTGAGGGTGTTAGGAAAAAGAATGAATGACACCACCAGTTGATGGAAAATTGAGATGCTGAGATAAAAGAGTGTTTTTCTTTTTAATAGGTTACTGAGGGTGTTAGGAAAAAGAATGAATGACACCACCAGTTGATGGAATGAAAACTGAAATGCTGAAATGAGGTGATCCTTGTCAAGCATTGTTCTGTGCATGCCATTGCATTGCTAGGGAATGAATGACGTTAATATTGCTGCTGTAGTTTGAATATTTTAGTTAACACATCCGTCACTTGAAAATGATCAAATATAAACAAATAAAATGACCTGGGATCCTCCATGGGGAAGGTTTAGATCTCCTATCATAAGACCAGGAATTTTTCCAATAAAGAGAAAGTCTTTCTTTATAAGAAAGGAAGAGTTTGGACAAGGAATCCTGCCATTAGATACCCGGGTATACCCAAGGAGACCCATTGTATTGAGGATCCACTGAAGACCTAATCTTAGTTGCTTTCACAGCTTACTACATACTTTCATAAAGCCCAGTGATGAGAGATTCTGACCCCGGGCTGGTCGACTGCAAGGCCAAACGTGGAGTATTTTTAGCTGTTACCCACACAAGGTATATGAGATTGTTTATTAATGTTTCCTAGAGTTAGTAATTCGAGAAAGAGGGTTTATTCCTCTTCAACTCATTTCGTGAAAAATCCATTGTGCCTCTGCTGACCTACGCTGTAATGTATGTACCTGGCCGTTAGTTGATAGTCATGTGACTCAGCAGTGGCTGGGGATGATAAGAGCCATCCAACCTTATCTCAAAAACAAAAAATGTGGCTGAGAACTGAAAGTTCAAATACACAAAGCTGCCTTTGGTTACTGTACACACACATACACACACACACACACACACACACACACACACACACACACACACACATATATATATATATATATATATATATATATATATATATATATATATATATATATATATATATATATGTATGTATGTATGTATGTATGTATATCTATATATATACATACATACATACATATATCACGACATTATGAGGAGACCCCTTGCATTTCGTAATTCTGTTCGCGAGTGCAAGTTTTATTAAATTCCCTCGATATTAAAGTTTGAAATGGGACCTTGAATCCAGCGCGCGCTTCAGGTCCAGCGCGAAAAACATCTCGAGTTAATGAGTGATTATGACGCGAGTCGGAGATGAGATTCCATATACATCTTTCCGTTCGAATGTCATTTCACGGCGTAAAGTTAAAAATGGTCCAAAATGAAACGTTAGGAAAACGTCCGTTCCCGATTCTCCCCATCTGTCTCTCGATTTCTATGAAATATTCCCGTTTTCTTACCGCTTTATTCCCGTTTTCCATTTTCGTTTTCGCTCAGCCTCTGCCTCATTGGGCGTATTCCAAAACTTAGATTATTGCCGCCTTCTTTTTTTTTTTTTTTTTAGTCCCTTTGAATATGACGTAATTCCTGGCATGCAGTATCCTTTCATTCATACTGATATAGAATGTAATGAGAGAATGTTTTTTTGTAGACGGTAAGAGCCATGCCTCTGCCTTTGCCATTATATATATATATATATATATATATATATATATATATATATATATATATATATATATATATAAAATATATATATATATATATATATATGTATATATATATACATACACATATATATATATGTATGTATGTATGTTAGGTATAAAAGCTCATTAAAACACTCGTTTAAAGCTAAGGACTATATTTCGGTGGACTAACTTTAAACCTGTGTTTTAATTGGGCCTTGTATACTTGAGACATATCCTGTTTTAAGAGAAGAATTTATTTACATACATATATATACATACTATATATATATATTATATATTGCTACTTTCAAAATGCATGTTTTCCCCTCTTTGAATGTCATGTAGATTGTGCAAACATTTTTTCAGATTCCTAGATAGCTTAGAATAGGATGTTTTAAAATGTGGTGTTCAGATTTCGCATTACAAGTTATAAAAGAAATAATAATATATAACGTTAAAAGAGAGAGATCTCCGTTTGCTTCCCTAATCTGTCAACGCGTCTTGATAAGCGATCTCAAATCTTCACTTGTGTTTTGGAGAATCTGTCATCGTACGTGATAAGACTTCTCCGTTTCGATCGAGTCGGGTACGTCTTTCTTTTTTTTCTTTTTTTTTTTACAGACTGGACTCGTACGCGTATATCTTTGTCAAGTCCCAACCGATGTTTGTGAAGGTTTGGTAAAAACTGTTGGTTACAGTGTTTTTGAGTGAAAAAGATTTACACTTTTATACACATTGCTGATATTTTTTGTGTTTGTGTCTGTTCCATTGTTTGTGCACTTATTCATTTTCTTATTGAAGTGTGTCTTTTTATTTTATATTTTCATTTGCATTCACAATTTAATTGACTTAATTATTTTCATTGCTTAATCATTGCACATTTAAGTAAACTTAACATTTGTGAATTAATTTGTATTTACTTAGAATTCTTTTCAAGTTTTATTGTTGTTTAACACTTGTGAATTAATTTCAGATTTTCAATTATTGCCTAACACTTGAATTTCAATTGAATTAATTTTTTTGAATTTTGTGATAAATTAATTTTGATTTAATTTTACTTAATTTGATTCAAGAATTAATTAAACTTTACTTTGTTTTCAAGTAACAGTAATTTTCCCTGATATTGTGAATTTCACTTATAAATTTTGAATTTGATAATAAATTTTTGTATTTAAAATTTTTATAAGTGTTTTAATTATTACACCAGTATAATTATATTTGATTATGACTATATTGATGATAGGTAGAGACATAGAGTGGTAATTGATTTGCTTTCCTTCAAGTAACTTGAAGTGACTTAGAAACCAGGGAAGTACTTAGACTTCTGAAATCAGGGAAATACTTAGAGTTTGAAAGTTGTAGATGGAGTGATGCCCTTTGATTAATTTAATTACTTACAAGATTACCTCACACCTGTTTTGATGAACTAAGTCTGATTATCTGCAATACTGGTAAGTGTTAAGGGATCACTGTTGCCTTTAGAATATTCAGTCGTTTAAACGTGTTATGAGGGTTCAGGTGTCTGGCTTTTTGTGAGGTAATGTTTGATGCATGGTAACCAGATACTTGGCACTTCGTAACAATATATATATATATATATATATATATATATATATATATATATATATGTGTGTGTGTATATATATATATATATATACATACATACATATATATATATATATATATATATATATATATATATATATATATGTGTGTGTGTGTGTGTGTGTGTGTGTAGTAATGACAAATAATGTTTTGTTTTCGTTATTTTGCCTGTAAGTAGGATTGCTTGAAATATAAAAGATTATGGTAAAGCTTAATGAAAACCGCTACTTAGTGAACCCTTCTTGTTAGCCAGTGCATTTTCCACCAAAGTTGATCAAAATCTGTTCGTTTGATCTAGAAGTATCTTTTTCTGTAAAAAAAAAGAAAAAAAAAAGTCATATACAATGTCCCGTGAAAGCAAATATGTACTCATACAAATTGTGATAATTTAAATCAGCATTATGGTATTAGTATAATAAGCATATCTAAGTCACTTGTGCATCTAAGAATATTGGAACATAATTTGAATCACATGGCATAAAGGTAAGCATATATGAATATAAATATGAGGAAATGGATTCCAACAAAAGATAAAAAAAATATTTCAGACTAGATGGAATACAACATAAACAAATAAATAAATAAAATAAAACAAGATTAAAAAAAAGTTTCTGGAGTAGATAACATAACTTTAGAAAAATATATCTTGCTGTAAATCCAAGAGCTGATGATATCAATTCATGATACTAAGGAAGTAGAATTATCTAAGCGCATGATTAACAAAATGTGGTAAATCGTGACGTTGAAAATGCCTCTTAAGATGTCTGCGAAGTCGGCCTACTGCTGTCTCCTTCCCCCGTTTATTTCCGTTCATAACCATCTTACTGTCCACCCACATCTAACTATTGACTTCTTCTACACCTTTCAAATCTTTTTACTGTCAATTTCTGTTTCAGCGCTTAATGGCCTCATAGGTCCCAGCGCTTGACCTTTGGCCAAAGTTCTGTATTCTGTTCTATTCTAATACCATGAAGGCGATCGAAAAAAATATAAGATTAAAAACTGAAGACCAGTTAATGTTCCTTAGACCGTTCGAATACAGAGAGAGAGAGAGAGAGAGAGAGAGAGAGAGAGAGAGAGAGAGAGAGAGAGGGAATGGCCCTTTCGGTAGTCAATTCGGACGCTTTTAAGGAGTCCCTGCATCCACCAAAGAACCCGTCAGTCGGACGAGACAGCTACAATGGCACCTGCTAATCGAGGGAGACGCGGGAGTCGTTATTAAAAATTGGAGGAGAATGGAGTTGCCTGGTCTAAAGGAGGAGGAGGAGGAGGAGGAGGAGGCGGGTGTGAAGAAAGAAAAGGAGGGAAGGTGTGTTGATGATACTTAAGGGGAGGAAAAGAAGAAAAATCGTAACGTGAATAGATGGAGGAGAAAGGTAGGAGCGTGAAAAAAAAAACCTTGTGATGGTGGTAATAATGATGTCGAGAAGAGACGAAGGAGAAAGAGGAGAGGCATCATGATGAAGATGGGAATAGGGAGAAGACGTGGAGAATAAGGCAAATCTTACAATGATCAGGAGAAGACCGAGGAAAAGTGACGATAGTAGAAGCAAAAATTGGAATAAAGTTAAAGATGACGTGGATCTTAAGATCCATAAAAGTTAGGAGATGAGAAAGGCTTTAAATTACTCACTACATTCGCATTCAGATCGCCTAGCACAACCACCCTCTCTCATTCTCATTAAAAGGTGCAGAAGTTCAGAAGACTATATAGGTAAAAGCGAGGTACTTGTCGGGAAAGGAAGCAATGGACCCGTGAAATAAAGACCCTGAGGTAAAATGTGAATTGACCCTAAGGAAGCGACTAATCTTCGTCATACGAAATAAAAAAAATGTAGGGAGATCTCAAGGGAAGCAATAGATGTGTATCTTGAAAGACGGAAGGTTAACGGAGACCAGTTAAAAGAGTGAACTAGCCCTTGAATGAAGCAATATTCCCGTCATGAAGGATGGGAAGTTTGAAGAGTAGTTAAAAAAGGTGACCTTAACCTCAAAGGAGGTATTTGACCTGCATCTTGAAGGCGGGAAGGTTAGAAGAATAAGTAAAAGTTTGGGCTTGACCCCGAAGGAAGTAATAGGTCTGGGAGGTTAAATGGAGTAGCTGAGAGTGACCTTGACCCCGAAGGGAACAATAGTCCTACATCTTGAAGGATGTCGGGGGCATTTTAGTCCAAGGGAAGCAATTTAAATGATGGGAAGTTGGAACACCAGGTAAAGGAGTGTTGCCTTTCCTTAAAGGAGGCGATAGACCTTTGCTGAGTGATGGAAGGTGAGATCTCCTAGGAAACCAGGAAGCAAGTTTAAAATACTGGACGATATAAAATATCGTTTTAATTTTTATATCAAGGTGTTTGTATAAAATCACTTGTAACATTTTCCACTGGAATTCGATTCTTTATTTCAGCTTCCCCTGAAATATGGGTCACTGGCATCTTGCCTCTTTGCTGAATCGTATAACTGGTCTGTATTCAAGAGGCAAGATGTTTTCAACTTCTGAGACAGATCCTTTTCTAGTTAGGTAAATTTTGCGATTAATTTGTTCATCTGTTTTGGCATCACACATATGGATGGGGCACCTTGCAGGAGTTATTTCGAGGCCAGGTTAGATGACTAAATGATCGACTATTTCTTTCGTTTATAACAACGTTGAAGAAGCATATATAGTTTATACACAAATTTAATCCATGTACCTCTTCATCCACTGGTTTACTTCTGCTTTGCCCAATTACTTAATCCAAAGCGCATCAGTGGCGTTGTCGTTTTGGTCTTGGCCTGCCACCTCGGTGGCCGCGAGTTCAATTCTCGGGCATTCCATTGAGGGGTCAGAGATGTGTATTTCTGATGATAGAAGTTCACTCTCGACCTGGTCCAGACGTCACGTAAAGACGTTGGTCTCGTTGCTGAATAACCACTGGTTCCATGCAACGTCAAAACACCATACAAACAAACAAACAAACAAACGTTAGAGAACTATTTTACCGTACATGATGATGGAATGTTGAGAATTAAAATATAGTCTGTAGAGATCCTGGAGTTTAACCATAACTTTTATTTCCAGTTATTTTATACTAAATTAATCTTACGAATTCTGGGTTCCCATCGTATGTCGTCGCAATGACTTGGTATTAAAATTAGTTAAATGTCGTTTTATATCATAAATTCTCGGGAGAATCTCTAATGAAACATTCATGAAACGAGAGAACTTTTTGTGGCTTCTTCGTGCCATAGAATGATTAATGAGGCGGAAATAAATTAGTATCGTTAACGAGGAGTTTTGGGGGTAACGGGGGGTGGGGGGGGAGTGTTGAGGAGTCGAACGCCCCCATCAGCAGTAGCTGTTATGGTTGGCTGACGAAGGGTTCGAGACGATGTGCCCCAGTCAAATTGATTACGTTCGGAACAGCCTTAGGGCCTGATGGATGGGACGACTAATTTCACTACAGAAACGGAGGGCCTCATCGATCATCAGACAAACGGCGTTTCCTATAACAGTGTCTCACTTGGGCGCGGGAAGGGTGGATGTGTGGGTGGTTTGGGGGGGTGGCGAGTATCTAGGTGAAATTTGAGGTCTCCGTTTCGTAACTGTAATTCTCCAGGCCGTAATATGTTGGCATAAATTGCTCTGTTTACCGGAAAATGGGACGGGCGTTGCTGACTAATTTATTAATTTTCAATTTTTTTTTTTCTTGTTTTTTGGTGAATTTGTGCCATTTCTTTCCGTTTGTGTGTTAGTCTCTCATGAGCTGCACTTTGTTTTTTGGGGAAGGTTGTGCAAAATATGGCTATCTTTTAGTCTTGTATCAGGTTTTTTGTCACTGAATAGAAAGGGTGTAATCAGCTGTTTTGAATCGAATTTTATATAAGTCAAAATATATCTTTTTTTTCTCTCGATATTGAGGAAGCTAACGCCTGTCATAATGGAATGTAAACAAAATATTTTATTCCACCAATATTTCCCTGTAATTCTTAAGAATTAGATTGCTTCGCACATAGATCATCTGATTGTCATGGCTTTTCGGCCATGTGCTGTTGTTTAGAGTGTGAATGCTCATGTAAACACGACGGCTAAGCTGTAAACATCGTATAAGTATCATAAAAGGCAGCGTCTGAGATGCGTGGGGCAATAAATCATCCTCCGTTTGTTTTCAGACACATGGCCCACCCTTCGCTAAGCTTGAGCACACACGCTTATGCCAATAACGCCAGAGGTGTTTTGAAGGTCTGGACTTTCCCGTACATTTTATTGTTCAGGGGCATTTCAGTCGTTTGAATATTTATCCCATCCTGACTCTGTGACACTGTCGGCTTCATCTGGGGCGTTTGTAGGCCTGTTGTCGTTAACAGTTGACTCTCAAGGTCGGTTGCAAGTTTCTGCATAAGGAACTTAGAGACGAGGTTGCTAGACTCCTGCACGTATCTTTGCATATTGTGACGGAATCTCATGTGCCGACAGATTCAGTTAGTTCCTAGTGTTCACTGCCTTTCTGAATTTGGTGTTGAGATCAAGCCTGTTTCTTTACCAATTCCATCAGATATTATTTAATATACACTGTAACCCTATCCTCTCTCTTTTTTTTTTTCATTCCATTGCACGATGATTCATCAACAGCTTATATCACCATATATCCTTAATTCATTCTTTACTGTTGCATCATTCCACTTTGGTTCTTGGCTCTCGCTTCCCAATGTACTTGTAATTTTTCTTTAATATTTGCAAAC
Organism: Macrobrachium nipponense; assembly: GCF_015104395.2. Lineage (NCBI taxonomy): Eukaryota > Metazoa > Arthropoda > Malacostraca > Decapoda > Palaemonidae > Macrobrachium > Macrobrachium nipponense. The sequence goes on along the minus strand of NC_061088.1, from coordinate 16,771,158 downwards.
TGGGAGGTTCTTAGCACCTTCATATACGTATGACTTGCAGCCATTACTAAATTTCGTCTGCCCACTAAAGTTCCATTATCCATGTTGGATTCACTGGTTAAATACACGAAAGGAAGCCAGTCCCTTGTAGCGTGCAGTTCATAGTTGTTCATTGTTGGTTTTTAAGGTCATCCAACAGGCATCCAGAGGTGAAGTCAAGGAGACAAAATACTAGGTCCTTAGGCTGATTCATGAAATATTGGCGCAACAGGTGATCTCGTCGAATGCCCTTTGAAATTCTTTGACCATAAAAAGTTCGCGCTTTTCTTGTCTAAATCTGTCACAGAGATAAGTTTCTGGCACTTTTTTTTTCAAAAAACCGCCAGATTGCGCGCCATGTATCCAATCTTTATTTCATGCTCTGAAGAAAAAAAGGAATCACGTTTTTTTATCTTTCTCCAGATTATAGAACAATATTAGTGTTCAGTCGAGCAGAAAGACGGCAAACGACGACAGAAAGTTTTGAAAACAAAATCCTCTAAAAAGTACTCTGCTTTTGTCCGAATTTCTAGACAACTGAAACACCTTATCTGTAAATTTGGTCATGTGACCCGGCCTTTCAAAGCTGGATGGGTTGTAATCGTAGAAGGCTACGTAATTAAATAAGGATCGGGAGACCTGCAATAATTTCTCATTTTATGCATATCTAAAGTTTATAAAAAAAAAACTAATCAATACATTGTTTCTTACGATTTTCTATAATAAATAAAAACAAAGTTGTGTCATGCATTCAAGCAATTATAGCATAGTGCCTTAACAAGCATTGTACCAAATGGCTTAGGATGTTTGTTACACCTATATATATATATATATATATATATATATATATATATATATATATATATATATATATATATATATATATAGATAGCATCTACTGGTCACTTTTTACTAGACACATATGTAATTATACATATTAGCCACAATGCCCTCTTAACTTCAGATTTCTTGTACTTGGATCTTAAGGCTTTGTAGCGGCATGCGTATCCAAAAAACCGCGAAGAATTCGATAAGTTAAGAGGGCATTGTGGCAATTGAAATACGTGTATATGTATATATCATATATATTATATATATATATCTATATATATATAAATAGATAGATAGATAGAGAGAGAGAGAGAGAGAGAGAGAGAGAGAGAGAGAGAGAGAGAGAGAGAAGCGATGAAGTATGTTAAGAAACAGGTGGCACAAAAGGAAGGAGGAAGGAAATATAACTGCCAGTTTCGTCCATGTTGATCTTCATGTGCTAATAACTACCTTTTTCCATTTCGTTACAGGTTACTTATAAAATGAATTAATCGAGACTAGGCAAAATCACTTTATAAACACCGAAACAGAACTCGATTTAGCTGCCTTCAATATTTTTTATGCCCCTTTTTTTTTCTCTCTCTCTCCTCACTCACGGATAAGTTCAGTCGACTCTTTTCTTTTTTCTTTTTTTCTGTTCTTTTTTCTTCTTTTTTTTTCCCTCCTCACTCACGGATAAGTTCCGTCTACTCAATCCTAATCAGCCGCTTTCTATTAGGCATACATATTCCTACACTCTATTTAATTACCTTTCGTAAATAGGCTCTCTATATCATAAACCCCTCCGCCCTAAGGGAACCTTCATAAGTTCTCTCGAGTTAATCCTTGACGGAAGCTCATATAATTTAACGCCTGAAATTGTATGGAAGCCCCTATGGGCAGCTCGTCCGTAATGGCGTAATACTCCTTTAATGATATATTAAAGCGATATACTCCCATCGCCTTGGTGTTTCCGGCTTCTGTTCTGTTTATGTCGTTGTTTAATAATAATAATAATAATGTGTGTATATATATAATATATATATATATATATATATATATATAATATATATATATATATATATATATATATATATATATATATATATATATATATATATATATATATGATGTGTGTGTGTGTGTGTGTGTATTTATATATATATATATATATATATATATATATATATAATATATATATATATATTATTGGAATAATTTCTTTTGTATATTTATGAATTAAATTTGTTGTGTTCATTTTTCACAAGTATGGGTGTTCTATTCTGTGGAGTCTTGCTCGGCAGATTAATGGTCCTTCAGTAATCGCGTTTTTATGAGCTTGCTTCTAGTAAACATCTTACTTTTGGCGTCGAGACTAGTACATAAACACATCTTTCGAAAAGGAACAACACTGAGTATAAGGGAGGCCTTTTTCTGTTCTATACAGGTCACGTTATTTGAATTGAAAACCACTTTCAACCCTGAATTTGTGTATAATCATATTCGGATTTATTTTATAGGTAAGTGCCCGGCCTAAGAAGCATCGTAATGCCCTCAATTCCCAGAGGGCTCATGTAGACTACACCCGGAAGGAAGGAGAGAGAGAGAGAGAGAGAGAGAGAGAGAGAGAGAGAGAGAGAGAGAATGATTCGCCTTGGGTCCCGAAGGGAACACTTATCCTGCTCTTTATAAAGGGCAAATTTATACTTACGAGGAATAACTTAGCTTTATAGTAGACTTTAGTGGCCGTTCTGAGATTAATTCGGCCTTGCAGTCAGCACGTCGGACGCTTATAATCTGATTTAGCTGTATATTTAAGAGACTTCGCTCTGATATTATGCAAATGTAAGCAGTAGCTAACCGCTCCCTTACTGCGTAGCTTCAAGTTTTCTAAAGAGAAAAGTTGGTTAACTTCCACGTAGTTTTCTGTGCTTCCTACCAAGTTGTCGCTAAATAATTAGAGGTCTGTGGAAAGTTGAAGTTGGACACCATCCCTAATTTCCATCTCAGTGATGTGGAATGATTCAGTGCCTTTCTTTCCTCCTAAGTCCTGCTAATGGGATTGTCGCAACATCGACCGGGGTTCATGGAAGACAATTATGACTGATGGCCTGTGACGTACAAGAGTCACTTTTATGTGGAAATGCGTTTCAAATATCAATTCTGTGAAATAACTCGATAACCCCTTTCTTTTAAATTATCGTATTTCTTCCACATTTTCATGAGTATTTTTCAGTTTTTATTCTTTAATTTTGTAATGCTGTTAATCGCCCTTTTATTGGAACAGCCTAAGGAGAAACGTCGAATGTTAGGGAGGAAAGTATGAGAACCATGTGGGATGTAAAACTTTAGAATATGTAGAGAAGAAAAGCATTGTGAAAAGAAGAGGTAGAAAAATGCCTGAAGAATAAGTCGGTCATTTGCCATATAAATAGATGATTAATTTCCAGTTATCTGATTTGCCAATTCATAAATCTTAAGCCAAAGAGACCTGAAAATGAATGTTAATGAGTTCTCTCTCTCTCTCTCTCTCTCTCTCTCTCTCTCTCTCTCTCTCTCTCTCTCTCTCTCTCACCAGTTTTGGTATACGATTTTGCCACTGAAGTTTCTGAAACGGAAGGAATTTAACGATTTTAAGATGATATTGCTGTAGAGCACAATGAACAAATCAAGATGGTTTAAAGACAGTACAATAGAGATCAGTTTAAAGTCAATTAAGGTAAGTTTTAAATGGAAATTGATATTGATGAAGATCAGGAAGGTTGATTTAAAGTTATATAAGATATATCTCAGAAGACTGACTTAAAAGACGAGAGGAAACTGATTTAGACCATTCAGATAAATGTAAGACTAATTACTGATTATTTCCAAAGATCGATCGCTCAGAGAAATTGTCATTGATTTACGCAATTAAGACTTGAGTAACGTTCGGTTGAATTGTTTACAAAATCAGAGTTGTTTTGAATAATTAATGTTATCAACTGTTGCAGAATTAGGGCTCCTGATTAGCTAATTTGCTTATGGCCTTAATGGTGACCGACGTTGGAAGATATCACATACTTCATAAATGGTTTAGTAGAAAGAGAAAAACTAACATTCTCCCTTGAACCCGGTTTGACAACCAGACTGAAAAATGCTCACCCAGAATATTCTATTTGTATCATTATTATTTTTATTATTATTATTATTATATTAATTTTTCGTGATGTACCCAGTATCATGTAGATCAGCCAAAAGTGAAAAGGACTTGCTTATTAAGCTTCATAAAATAATTAAATGCACTGGTAGCCGGATAAATACTAATGGCTATGTATGCAAACTGGCACACGCGCATGCATGCGCGCATACGCAAGCAAGCAGTTTCAAGAAACAAAGCGTGATCCGACCTCTAGCTTACTCGGGCCCGTGGTAAATTCTACGGTCAAATAGAGCGTTGTTTCACCATCGAAAATTGAAATAAATAAACTATTTTTTATTAGATTAACTGTTCTGTACTGTTTAACATGCACATTGTTTTTTTACATTCTCATTCTAGTAAATAAATCATGAATATCCTATCCTTAAATTCCTGTGTCTTTAACACAACGTGAAACACCTTTTTCAGACTTTTTTTTTCAGGCTTTTCCACAGGGCTTTCCTACCCAACAACAAGAACAACAACAGCAAGAACAACGTAGTAGTTTGTAGGCTTACTCCCCGAGTAAGTGATTAAAAATCCCTGTCATGCTGTGATCATAAAGGCACTAAGTGTAGAAAATGCTGATCCATTTGTCGTTGCGTCTATGCCCGTTTCAGGAGCCTTTAATGGCGGAGTATTTCAAAAGCTAATTTTCATTTTATTCCACAGAATTTCTTTTTTTCCCGCCTCGCGTATTGGCATCAAATGAATCTCGAGTAATACTGAATCTCGAGCAATCCTGAATTTCGAGTAATCCTGAATCTCGAGTAATCCTGAATCTCGAGTAATCCTGAATCTCGAGTAGTCCTGAATCTCGAGCAATCCTGAATATTGCCAGGATTCCGTTGAGAATTGATTGGTGTTACAGTCAGTTTTTTTCTTTTCGTTTCATTATTCTTGTTTTATTTATTTTCTTTTATTGAAAGAATTTGCAAGCTTTTCATTATCGCTAAGCAACTGATGTGTTAGTGTCGGTATTTATTTGAGGGGAAGCAGCTTTCTTCCTCATGACATATTCATGTTTGCACTATTTGCAGTGTTTGTTACCACTTAAAATTAATTAATGTCTTGTTGTTGTTTTTCCCCCCTTCGTTTCCTCTTCCGTCCTTCTTTGTTACTGTGTTTATACAGCTATGGAAGCTTTGCCATTATCGAAAAATATAGATTTGCATTTTCAGGATTTTTGAGACTTATCCCATTCTGCTCCTTTACATTGTTTTATTCATTGTGTTTACACAATCCGAAACTTTTGGCGTCGTTGTAAATTAGCTGCTGTTTTTCTCGTTTTACTGATCTCCCTTCAATCGTGTATACGACATTTATCATCAATTAAAATTGTACATTTGTGTAATGCTTTACTAATCGTTTATTGCCACTGTGGTAGGTTACTGGATGGCACCATTATGACAGGTTAGGTTATTATACAAGCTGCATGTTTGGTTAAGATTTCAATATTTGTAGAATCTTGCTTTTCATGAGTTGAATATCGCCAGAGATCTTTCACATGCGCAACTGATCCCTGATCCTCTTTAATTGCCGAGAGCAAACATATTCTCTGAACAGCTGCGCCAATATGCGGTAAATGTGCCTCGCTGTAGTTCCAGAGGTCCTTTATTCCAGTTCCAGTGGTCCTTTATTCCAGTTCCAGAGGTCCTTTATTCCAGTTCCAGAGGTCCTTTATTCCAGTTCCAGAGGTCCTTTATTCCTCCAAACACCGCTGGACTCTGGAACAGCCTCCCAGAGGAAGTCGTGCAATTGGAACTTCAGAAGTTCAAGCAAAGGTGCAATACATTACTACCATACTAATATTCTCCATACATTTAAATACATTTTATCTGTATTTCCCTTTACTTCTTCTTATTTCTTCCCAATGAACTCCACATGCTTTGGAAGCTTGAATTTCAAGTCAGTGGACCCTTTGGTGGGCTTGTTACATGTGAATAGGTTTCATCTACTGAATAATAATAATAACAATATTTTGGAAGAAGACCCTCTTTTAAACAAATTCTGTTGAATAAGATGGCAGAATTCAGCGAATTGATCTTATATATTATCTTTTCTATTTTTCTCATTACACGCTTTTCTGGCTCAGCGATACTTCGCAATAATTGTCCAATATTCATATTGGGGATAATGCTGAAAGTGGTATTTTATTCAGAACAGGCTTTATTAATCAAAGACTGGTATTATTAGTATACTGATGTTATCAGAATACTGGTATATGGGAAGACCCCTGCTTGATCTGAACCAGAGGAACGCCTTCCCATATACCAGTATTCTGATAACACCAGTATACTGATAATACCAGTCTTTGATTAATAAAGCCTGTTCTGAATAAAATACCACTTTCAGCCCCAATATGAATATTGGACAATTATTGCGAAGTATCGCTGAGCCAGAAAAGCGTGTAATGAGAAAAATAGAAAAGATAATATATAAGATTAATTCGCTGAATTCTGCCATTTTATTCAACAGAATAATAATAACAATAGTAATAATAATAACAATATTGAATGGGGTCATTAGACGGTATTTATAGTGTCCCGGGTGCTCTGTCTTGTGAGAGCTGAATTCTCATTGGCTGGCTCAGGGGATTAGGTCCCTGAGTGAAGCCGTCTCCCAAAGGTGGATGCTCGCACTGGTCTTCGCAAATATCAGCCCTAATGAGAGGAAAATAATAAGAAGAATTGAAAAGACCATATATAAAATAAATTCCATTGATGCTGCCATTCTCTTTAATAATAATAATAATAATAATAATAATAATAATAATAATAATAATAATAATCCGTAGATATTCATATCCAACCAATGTTATTCTCTATATATTTTGTCCGGCTTCACACGTAAACACGATGGTTTTAAATGTTTTATTTTCTTATTTAATTTTTTTCCCCTTCGTTAGCGTATGCAAGAGCGGTGCTGCCCACGCTAATCGTGTCAATTAATCTCCAGCCCCCTTTTTTTCCCCCGGCGTTAAAATTCCAAATGCCGGGCTCTAAATTTCAGCTTAAACGGTATAATTATTCGGATAGGGTGATGAAGCTTTTACGAAGGACATCGCTATTTCCAGTGGCCTTACGTAGCAATAAAAGCTTCGAAAACTATACGTCACGTCTCATGCTGTAGTAAATGTTAGAATGTTAGAGTTTTTTTTTCTGTTGCGTAAATTGGTACATGTGAAATATTTAATACCGTAAAGAGTGGAGAATTTTTTTATGATTAACCGTTCTTTTCTCGCATGATGATTTTTTTTATGGCAAATATTGTATTTTAGATGTATTACATTAAAAATAATGCGGAATATTTTTTATGCAAGATTTTGTAAGGCATTTATGACTAGCTAGCGGTATTAAAGAGGTAATTTACTGAATGAGGAACCATTTTGTCTGACGTGTACACAGCTTCACTTTGTAGTTAACCTTCATTTTGATGCAGCGATAATTTTTGAGGAACATGATTATCCAATGCTACTTAATGTGTACATATTATACTACTCTTGCAGTTTTATGCCCTGAACATGTTAGCCTCACTTTCATTGTTAACCGTGAGCTTGTTTTTGAGTTTTTACATTTAGATGTAAGGTTTGTTTATTAATATATTTACTTAGACATGTGTGGGTTTCCACCCCACCCCACCCCACCCCATCTCTCTCTCTCTCTCTCTCTCTCTCCTCTCTCTCTCTCTCTGTCTCTACAGTATACCACTACAGTACCACCACTACATTACACCAATACTGTACCACTACTACAGTACCACCATTACAATAGCTCCACTACAGTACCACCATTACAATACCACCAATTCATCATCACCATTACAATACCACAACTACAGTATCACCATTACAATACCACCATTACAGTAGCCCCATTACAATACCACCATTACAGTACCACCACTACAGTATCACCATTACAATGCCACCATTACAGAAGCCCCATTACAATGTCACAACTATACAATACCACCACAACAATATCACCACTAGATTACCACAATACAATATCACCACTAGATTACCACCATACAATACCTCCATTTGAACACCACCACTACAGTACCACCACTACTGTACCACCATTACAATACCGCCATTACTATACCAACATAACAAATTCTCAACAGAATGATACTGTAGTACTTTTGCTTATGCCATCTCTCAACTTCTGTTTTCTTCTTCGTTATGAAAAGGAATATTCATGTGCAAGTGTTACAAGACTTGAAGAAAGACTCATTTTGATTCGTGTTAGCAACAGGGTTTGTTTAATTGCCTGAAGGTCCATGGGATTCTTGTATCACCACAAATAACTGGTAGAATTAATGTGGCGTTTATTGTAAACATTATTTTAATTGATTCATGCAATAATGTATACTTCAGAGATGGTATTACAAGTGTTTAAAAATTACCGGCGGTTGGGCTGCTGCGCTTTATTGTCAGTTGAGTAATATTCAAGCGTTTGTTCTTGTTTTTCTGTTTACGATGCTGCTATTACAATCCAAAATTATTGTATGCTAAAAAAGCTCGTTATCATTATTATTATTTTTTTCATTTTTTTTTTGCTCTATCACAGTCCTCCAATTCGAGTGGGTGGTATTTATAGTGTGGGGTTCCGGGTTGCATCCTGCCTCCTTAGGAGTCAATCACTTTTCCTACTATGTGCGCCGTTTCTAGGATCACACTCTTCTGCATAAGTCCTGGAGCTACTTCAGCCTCTATTTTTTCTAGATTCCTTTTCAGGGATCTTGGGATCGTGCCTAGTGCTCCTATGATTATGGGTACGATTTCCACTGGCATATCCCATATCCTTCTTATTTCTATTTTCAGATCTTGATACTTATCCATTTTTTCCCTCTCTTTCTCTTCAACTCTGGTGTCCCATGGTATTGCGACATCAATGAGTGATACTTTCTTCTTGACTTTGTCAATCAACGTCACGTCTGGTCTATTTGCACGTATCACCCTATCCGTTCTGATTCCATAGTCCCAGAGGATCTTTGCCTGATCATTTTCTATCACTCCCTCAGGTTGGTGCTCGTACCACTTATTACTGCAAGGTAACTGATGTTTCTTGCACAGGCTCCAGTGGAGGGCTTTTGCCACTGAATCATGCCTCTTTTTGTACTGGATCTGTGCAAGTGCCGGGCATTCGCTTGCTATGTGGTTTATGGTTTCATTTTTCTTGTTGCACTTCCTACATATGGGAGAGATGTTATTTCCGTCTATCATTCTTTGAACAGATCTGGTTCTTAGGGCCTGATCTTGTGCCGTTGTTATCATTCCTTCAGTTTCCTTCTTTAGCTCTCCCTTCTGTAGCCATTGCCATGTGTCATCGCTGGCTAGTTCTTTAGTCTGTCTCATGTATTGTCCGTGCATTGGTTTGTTGTGTCAGTCCTCTGTTCTGTCTGTCATTCTCCTGTCTCTGTATATTTCTGGGTCTTCGTCTACTTTTATTAGTCCTTCTTCCCATGCACTCTTTAGCCACTCGTCTTCACTGGTTTTCAGATATATTGCCCCATGTGCTCTGGTTCTCCGCATGTTGACGCAGTCCTCTATACTTAGTAGTCCTCTACCTCCTTCCTTTCGTGTTATGTATAGTCTGTCCGTATTTGCTCTTGGGTGTAGTGTTTTGTGTATTGTCATATGTTTCCTGGTATTCTGATCTATGCTGCGGAGTTCTGCCTTCGTCCATTCCACTATTCCTGTGCTGTATCTGATTACTGGCACTGCCCATGTGTTTATGGCTATTATCATATTTACGGCGTTGAGTTTTGACTTGAGTATCGCCATGAGTCTCTGCATATATTCTATCTTTCCTTCATCTATTGGTGTTTTTATATCCCCTCCTTCCATTATTCCCAGGTATTTGTATCCTGTCTCATCTATGTGTTTGATGTTGCTCCCATCTGGTAGCTTTATCCCTTCAGTTCTCGTTACTTTGCCTTTTTGTATGTTGACTAAGGCGCATTTTTCTATTCCAAACTCCATCCTGATGTCCCCAGATACAATCCTTACAGTCTGGATTAGGGTATCTATTTCCTTGATGCTCTTACCATACAGCTTGATGTCGTCCATGAACATCAGATGGTTGATTCTGTTGCCTCTTTTCTTGAGTCGGTACCCAGCATCCATCTTCTGTAGTACTTTTGTCATGGGAATCATGGCTACTACGAAGAGTAGTGGGGACAGTGAGTCGCCCTGGAAGATCCCTCTCCTGATATTAACCTCTGCTAGTCTTATTCCAGAGCTTGTAAGTATTGTATTCCCAGTTGCGCATTGTATTTTTTGAGGAAGCTGATGGTGTTTCCTCTGCCCCATATATTTTCAGGCATTCTATTAGCCATGTGTATGGTATCATGTCGAAGGCTTTCTTATAGTCTATCCATGCCATGCTTAGGTTGGTTTTCCTTCTCCTACTGTTCTTCATTACAATTTTGTCTATCAGGAGCTGGTCTTTTGTGCTCCTATACTTCCTTCTGCAGCCTTTCTGTTGGGGGGGGATGGTGTTTGTCTCCTCTAGGTAATTATATAGCCTTTCACTGATGATCCCTGTTAGTAACTTCCACATTATTGGTAGGCAGGTGATAGGCCTGTAGTTAATGGCTATATTTCCCTTACTCTTGTCTTTTTGTACTAAGGATGTTCTTCCTGTGGTCATCCATTTGGGTGCATGGTGATTTGAGATACAATGCTGGAGTTGTTCTGCTATTCATGGGTGTAGGGCCTTGAAGTTTTTGAGCCAGTATCCATGGACTTCATCAGGACCTGGGGCTTTCCAGTTTGACATTTTCTTTAGTTGGTGTCTGACTGTGTCTGTCGTGATCTCTGTGAATCTTTGTTTTATTCTCCCTGTTTTTTCTTCCTTGACTTCCTGGAGCCATGTTGCATGTTTGTTGTGTGATACCGGATTGCTCCATATGTTTTCCCAGAGTCTCTTACTTGGTTCGGCTTCAGGAATTTTCTGGTGGTTGTCTTCCCCTCTTAGTTGGCTGTATAGTCTTTTCTGGTTGGTTCCGAATAGTTTGTTCTGTTGGTATCCCTTATTCCTGTTCATGTATCGTTAGATCTTATGTGCTTTGGCCTTAAGCCTCTGTTTTACATCTTCTATTGTGTTGTTTAGTCCCCTCTCTTGTACTTTGTATTTCTCGTCGAGTTCCTCCCTTGTTTTCTTGCTTCTTAGCCTTTTTTCTGCCATCTCTTTCAGTTTACTAAAGTCAGATCTCATCACCATGATTTGCTTTTCCAGGCGCCTTTTCCAAGGAGGTTGCTGTTTTGGTTTCTGTTGGGTTGGTTGTGCTGGTGGTGTTGGTGTTCGAATCCCCTCAGTTCTGCTACTAATCTTTCTCCTGCATATGCCAAGTTATTTATTTCTGTGATGCTGGTGGTGTGTATTATGCCCATTATTTCATTAACCTCACTTGTTTTCTCCCTTAATTTCTTGGTGTTGTAGGCTTTCATGGAGGGGATCTTTGTTCTCTCTGTATCTGGCTCCATCCATTGTCTAATCTTTTCTACCCATTCCGTCCTCTCTGTTACTTCGTCGGTGTTTCTTCGTGTGTCGTTGTTTGATACCTCATCATCCCTGTCGTTTTCTGTGGCATCGTCTCTCAGTTCGTCTTCGTGTAATTCGTTGTCGTGTGACATTTCCCTTTCCAGTTCTTCTCTTTCTGTTGGGGAGAGCCAGTTCTTTTTCTCTGTATCTGGCTCCATCCATTGTCTAATCTGTTCTACCCATTCCGTCCTCTCTGTTACTTCGTCGGTGTTTCTTCGTGTGTCGTTGTTTGATACCTCATCATCCCTGTCCGTCTCTGTGGCATCGTCTCTCAGTTCGTCTTCGTGTATTCGTTGTCGTGTGACATTTCCCTTTCCAGTTCTTCTCTTTCTGTTGGGGAGAGCCAGTTCTTTTTCTTTATGTTCCTTACTTGGTCTGACCAACCTTCTTCTATATCCTCTCTCCGTCGGGTTGCTTCTGATGTAGCATCTCCATATTTCCTTTTTTTCTTCTCTTGTTCATTTCTTCCATTTTGCTTCTGTAGCTCCAATCTCAGGCTGTTGATTACTGTCGTTGTGGTGGTCAGTTGCTGGATGACGACCTCCAAGTACCTGACTGTCTTCCCCTTCAATTGGGTTGAATACCTGGTTGCCGGACGAAGCTCCTCTGTTGCCAGAGGTTCCATTTACGTCGTTGTCGTTTATTCCTTCATTTCTTTCCAACATTGCTGAGTTTTGCTATTTAACCCATAGCTGGACCCTACCCCATCAGGGATAGGTACTCATTTACAGCTGAGTAGACTGAGGAAATTATGGTAAAGGTTCTTTCCCAAGGAATCAATGCCGAAGAGAGCGGTCACCCATCCAACAACTGACCAGCCCCAATGTTGCTTAACTTAACTTAACCAGTCCATTGACGACCTAACCCACTCCTCCACGGCGCCACTTTTATTATTATTATTATTATTATTATTATTATTATTATTATTATTATTATTATTATTATTATTATTATTATTATTAATGTTCTAAGAGGTCCACAATAATAATAAAAAAATGTTGCGAGTTCGTTTATAATTTAAAGGGTTTTTAAATTATAAACGAACTCGCATCATTTTTTTTATTATTGTGGACCTCTTAGAACATTATTTATACTCTCGCGATAGAGAATTTTTCCCAGCAATTATTATTATTATTATTATTTTTTTTTTTTTTTTTTTTTTTTTTTTGCTCTATCACAGTCCTCCAATTCGACTGGGTGGTATTTATAGTGTGGGGTTCCGGGCTGCATCCTGCCTCCTTAGGAGTCCATCACTCTTCTTACTATGTGTGCCGTTTCTAGGATCACACTCTTCTGCATGAGTCCTGGAGCTACTTCAGCCTCTAGTTTTTCTAGATTCCTTTTCAGGGATCTTGGGATCGTGCCTAGTGCTCCTATGATTATGGGTACGATTTCCACTGGCATATCCCATATCCTTCTTATTTCTATTTTCAGATCTTGATACTTATCCAATTTTTCCCTCTCTTTCTCTTCAACTCTGGTGTCCCATGGTATTGCGACATCAATGAGTGATACTTTCTTCTTGACCTTGTCAATCAACGTCACGTCTGGTCTATTTGCACGTATCACCCTATCCGTTCTGATACCATAGTCCCAGAGGATCTTTGCCTGATCGTTTTCTATCACTCCTTCAGGTTGGTGCTCGTACCACTTATTACTGCGAGGTAGCTGATGTTTCTTGCACAGGCTCCAGTGGAGGGCTTTTGCTACTGAATCATGCCTCTTTTTGTACTGGTTCTGTGCAAGTGCCGGGCATTCACTTGCTATGTGGTTTATGGTTTCACTTTTCGTATTGCACTTCCTACATATGGGAGAGATGTTATTTCCGTCTATCGTACTTTGAACATATCTGGTTCTTAGGGCCTGATCTTGTGCCGCTGTTATCATTCCTTCAGTTTCCTTCTTTAGCTCTCCCCTCTGTAGCCATTGCCAATTGTCATCGCTGGCTAGTTCTTTAGTCTGTCTCATGTATTGTCCGTGCATTGGTTTGTTGTGCCAGTCCTCTGTTCTTTCTGTCTTTCTCCTGTCTCTGTATATTTCTGGGTCTTCGTCTGCTTTTATTAGTCCTTCTTCCCATGCACTTTTTAGCCACTCGTCTTCACTAGTTTTCAGATATTGATTATTATTATTATTATTATTATTATTATTATTATTATTATTATTATTATTATTATTATTATTATTATTATTATTATTATTATTATGAAGTTGATGAAACATATTTCATTCCGGCAAAACTCCTCCCTTTGAAATTGATTCATTACCCCAAAACTATTCGCATAAAAAAAAAGGTTATTCGGTATTCATATTAGTGTGTTGCAACGTGAAATTTAATCCCGAGTAATGTCGATACCTCGAACATTTGCAACTAATTTCCACAATGCAAAAAGGCACATTAGGTGTAGAGTATCAAAAGCAACGCAGATTTTAATTTTCGTTTTTTCAGCAGCAATATTCGGCATGCCACTGGCCATATTATTTTTTGTTCGTTTTGCGTGCTGTTAATTTATTATGAACGCGTTCCATGAATATGTTATTAGTTTATGAATGCCAGGAAGGAAAAACAGGGGATAAAACTCGTAATAGGAGAATAGTTGATTCAATTGGAAGAACAAAGGGAATAAAAAGTATTAATGAGAGAAAATTGGTGTAATTTGTTTGAGAGAAATAGAGGGAAGAGATGTAAATAAAAAGTTTAATTAGCTTGTGTGCAACAAAGGGAACAATAATATACTAATATTTTTAATTCATTTGAGGTTTTGGTTCATTAAGCATACTTATACGCACACACACACATATACATATATGTATATATATATTATGACGGAACGTCACAATTATTTGTAAAAAAAAAAAAAAAACTCTGTAAATTATCTGTGTAACTATGAAATTATCGGTTGTTTAATGTTCAACGCCATCTATTATCAGTTATGTTAACTATTCTACATTATCCTTGGTTTCTTTTCCTTAACTTAGTCATACAGATATTTGCATTCCTTAGCCTTCGTTACACTTGTAATTTGTATTTTTCTTTAGAGAACTATTCAGTGCAGTGTTGAAAACATCTTTTTCTTTTGCTTATCATAATTAGGTTTTTGTGATATTACGTGTGAAAGTAATTATATTGGAATTTAAGTTTATTTATTTATTTAAGTATTAAATTAACAATTGTCTTTAGTGTTTAATTAAGATCCTGCTGGATTGGAGAGGTAATTAAAATGGTTAAAATAGAGGGAGTTTAAAATAGAGGTGGTTTAAAATAGAGGTGAAAATAAACAATAAGTGAAGCAGACAAAAAGAATATTTTTGTTGGTGGTGATATTTTAAATTTATGAGGGATAACCGAGTGATTACAGACCAGCAACATCCCCACACCTAGCCACCAGGTAAGATTCACTCAAGTCCCGTCATAATATATATATATATATATATATATACTATATAATATATATATATATATATATATATATATATATATATAATATATATACAGTATACACATACATATATACACATGTACTGTAGTTATATTATGAGTTTTATTCCTTTCAATTAAAACTTACTATTTGATGAAATGAGCCGTTAAATTGTTTACCGAGTTCGTAGTGACGCAAATGGAGTGATGCAAAATTTTAAGAGCATGATAAAAAATGCAATGATTTAAATACTAAAATACTTCAACATGTAGATTGACGAGTAAGTAGTAAGCAGCTTGGAAATGAGAGGCGATTCAATCCAAGGTTCGTTGAGAGAGAGAGAGAGAGAGAGAGAGAGAGAGAGAGAGAGAGAGCGAGAGAGAGAGAGAGAGAGAGGGGGGCTTCTCGACCAATTTCGTGAATGTCCTTTCATGGCGAATAAAAGAAACTATTATCCTTGAAGACCAAAGGACCCAAAATAGCCAGGAAATCATTCGAAGCATTTGTTTTTCTAAAGGAATGTCCCCGTCGCTTCCACGTACGAGTAGATGGAAGATCAAATGGTGCGTGTGCTGATAGCAAAAATGGAAGAGAGAGAGAGAGAGAGAGAGAGAGAGAGAGAGAGAGAGAGAGAGAATCCTAGACTGTAGATTAGGTGCATGTACCTATTCACAGGTCACAAGGTTCTTTTAAAAATACTCTCTCTCTCTCTCTCTCTCTCTCTCTCTCTCTCTCTCTCTCTCTCTCTCAT
>NC_061088.1:16730432-16745432 GCF_015104395.2 Macrobrachium nipponense | reverse complement strand
CCAGCCCTGGGAGAGCTGTTAATCAGCTCAGTGGTCTGGTTAAACTAAGCTATCCCTAACTTAGTTCACCCACTATGCTTTTCCTCGTTCCTATGTACACACAGTACACGAGTACCCCTTAGATCTCGTGCAGCTTTACCCAAGGCCCCCGTCAGTGCACCTCATTCGGTGCAATGTAGGCATTACTTAAGTTCTTTGCAGCGTCCATTCGGCCCCTAGCTGCAACTACTTTCATTCCTTTTACTGTACCTCCGTTCATATTTTCTTTCTACCGTCTTACTGTCCACCCTCTCCTAATAATTGTTTCATAGTGCAACTGCTTTGAGGTTTTCCTCCTGTTACACCTTTCAAACCTTTTACTGTCAGTTTCCATTTCAGCGCTGAATGGCCTTAGTTGCCCCAGTGCTTGGCATAATGCCAAAAATCTATATAAATCAAAATTTACCCTAGGCAGTTTTCATAAGGGCTATCAGCCCAATATAACAAAACCATATCGTAGGAGACTTAGAGAATGATCTCTATTTCAAGTTACCGGAAAGAGATTTTAGGCTGCGTTTGGCGTCCTGTAATCATCCACACGTTAACCCCCTTTCAGTTGAACTCAGCGTCAAGGGACCATGTCGATTTGGAAGTATTTGTGATCACAAATAATGCAAAATTATTTAACTTTTCCAGGACTTGCCCTTAGTATGTTGACCAAGTTCGGTTTTTGAACTCTCAACAATTAAGCGCCTATATTTGTTTCTGTTCCGTACCAATAAGTACAAATGAAAATAATCAGGATGTCCAATCGAAAGAGGGCTGCATAACAATTGTAATGTGAAACGATATTCCTTTGTTGGGGTTCATGAAAGGCCTCTAAATAAATTCAAGTCAAATAGTAGTTATTCATCGGTAAATTTTCGTCAGTGCAGCACGTTTGTTTATTCCGATTTTATAGAAGTTGAATGTTTTCCAAGTTGCAGACATGGCGGAACATCGTTATTTCCAGCTTTGTATAGAATATTGTCAGCAGATGTTTGTTAATCAGTTCTCCACAATTTATGCGATATTTCCTATTCAGATCCAAAGTCGGTCGCATCCTTTTGTCTTACGCTTTTGTGAAAGATGAATAGTCGGTTTGTTAATGATTTTCATATTTTAGCCTTTGTTTGCATCATCAGTTGTTCCGAGAATTGTCGTGTTGGAATTAATTTTCGATTTAGGAAATAAACTGAAGAATTTTGCACAGGAAGGTATAAGATAGCTAATATAAGAACTTTGTCAAAGTCATCTTTAGAGTCGTGAGATTCTATTTAGACAAGTTAGGATAACCATCTAAATAAACACTAGAAAGTGTGATTACTTTTAGTTTTTACTGCTCGGTGTCTAGTTGCAGTTATTCTCTCGTAACGCCAATTTACCATCCAAGCAATCAGTCAGTTGCATCCGTGTAATGATTCATTTCTTTTACTTTAATCATTATTCAAAACGAGCTTGTTGGCACGCGCTACGTGCACTGGAACTCGGCGCTGCTGTCTCCATTACCCTTGTGATCCCCTACCTACACTGCCCCAAAAAGGGAAGGACAAACATATTTGCAGGTGGAGGGTGGATGTCTCCCAGCCCCACCCTGGACGGACGATCAAACCGGTTTGAAGGGGGTAGGTGGCTGTGTCATTCTCCCCGACTGTCATCCGGATCGGACAAACAAGACTTGGCATTTTTATTCAATCTTATTTCATAAGGCAAAAAATGCTTTAGCTCAGAGGCCCAAGTCGTGTGAGTTTTCTCTGTATCAGTAATGGTCCTTCCCATCGTTCTCCCATGGAAGATCACTTCAGATTAAAGACAAATACTGTGACTGGGTTCCTGGTGCATTGATACCGATATTAAAAAGCTTAAGGCAGGTTTATTATCATCAGTTTATCCGAAAATAAAACCAGCGATATTCTGCTTAAATAAGTTATAGTATACATATGTAACCATATAGTGCTTATACATGCAGATTATGTATATATATATATATATATATATATATATATATATATATATATGTGTGTGTGTGTGTGTGTGTGTGTGTGTGAGTCTGATCCCATCACCGTGATTCATATCTACGCATTAAGTTACAAATGTCCTTTAATATCTAATTCGCTCTACCTCAGAATAAATATATTTTCATATATGTTAACTAAAGGGGAATTTTTAGTTGATAATTTCGTCGACTCCCGGGCGCGAACCTAGGAACCAAGAAATCAGAACATACAGTGAAGCGCCTTTAACCACTCACACAATTATTGATTATTTTACGAGTTGGTTACCCACCCAAGCAGTGATCGAGATACAGAGATGTATCAGATAGATAGCTTGCTGCAATTTTTACGAATATTATTTGGTAGTCTAAAATTTACGCGATAAAGCTACACTGTGTATCTATTGAAATCACGACAGATACTGAATCATCTAGAGAGCAATTTTGTCTTCTGTAATCTAACTTTTTCTAACTTGGCGCCAAAGTTCAAAAATCCCCCGGCAATATCCTTCATCCTCTTTTCCAGATAAAAAAAAAAATAAATAAAAAAAAAAGTTCGGAATGGTCATTGACTCATTCACCTGATCCTTTGAAATCTCATGGAGATTAATACAGGCTTAAGCCAGACTCCGGTTAATCTACACTTCTGATTTTGTTGTTGCTCTCTCTCTCTCTCTCTCTCTCTCTCTCTCTCTCTCTCTCTCTCTCTCTCTCTCTCTCTCTCTCTCTCTCTCTCTCTCTCTCTCTTTTTTTCTGACAGGTTTCAGGTAATCCTCAGCTTGTTATTATTTTCTTCCTTTTTTTTCTTTGCGTCTAAGAGGGGATGGAGTGAGACATTCGGTAAGAAAAAAACGAGTGAGATTTCTCTTTGGTAATCTGTTAATTCCTTTTACACCTGAAGAAGTTCTAGAGGGTCGTATTTATTGGATCTCTCTCTCTCTCTCTCTCTCTCTCTCTCTCTCAGGGAGCGAAAATACTAATAATCCGCTAAAGAAATATAGTTCGAATTAATCCAGTGCTTTATGTTATCTACAATATATGTGCGCACAGATACATTACCTATTATTATTATTATTATTATTATTATTATTATTATTATTATTATTATTATTATTATTATTATTATTATAAGAATATGCATGGTAAAAACTCCGGCCCCAACAGAACAGAACAAAAATAAAAGCAGAGCAAAGCAAAGACAAAATAAGAGAACTTCAGTGAACTACTGATGAAACTTTTTATCCATTTCACGCTCATACTCTCACACTCATAGAATCATAGAATAGTCATGATCATTTCATCCCTTTTCAGGCAAAGTGTCGAATATGCATTTTTTCCCCAACTTTTTATGAAACTGCATCGATAGCGACTTTATCACTGTCTTCTTGTTTTAGCTAAATATCCAGTCTGCCTCTCTAACCTTTCAGGATGGATAGTGAGAGGTACTTTGCTGAATCATGAAATCAGTGATGATAAAATCCCCGTCGATGCAGTTACATAAAGAAAAAATTGAAAAAAAAAAATACATATTCGACACTGCCTAAAAAGGGGACGATTGCTAGATCAAATACAGGTAAAATAAGGATGTCTTACCGTAGGTTAAGGGTCATGCCATGTTAGAAAAAAATAATAGAATAAAAAGTAAAAAGCTAAAATGGTGAAACTTGCAACAAACGTAGGTTAACGGTCTTGATTTAAAAAAAAAAATAGAATAAGTAGTAAAGACATAGAATGCTGGAACTTGCAACAGACGCAGTTTTCTGAGGCAGACGATCAAGAGTAATATTGACGTACGAGAACTAACAAAGTTAGAATTAGTCTCGTTTTTTTTTCCATTTTTTTTCTTTTTTTTTGACCTAGGATCAAGAGGCATAAGGACAAGTGCCCCTCCCAAAATCATGAAACTGAAAACATTATTTTTTTCCGCAAATCTGCTGGAATTAGGTCAACTTCATAACCTGATTATTCAGGTCATGAAGGGTTTTCATGAGTTATGAAGGGCGTAGTTTGTAAGTTCAGGAATGTTTCCAGAGGAAGTTATTGATACTTTTAAAACTATGGAGATGGTTATTTGTCTGTCCGTCCTCACTGTTTCTGTTCGACATCAGATCTCAAATACATACCAAATTGGAGCCCCTCTAGCCTCAGTGGTTTTTATTTTAATTAAGGTTAAAGTTAAACCATGATCGTGCGTCTGGCCGACAGCACAGGCCATCACCTGTGCTGAAAGTTTCATTGGCCGCAGCCAAGAGTTTCATACAGTATTGTATGCTGTACAGAAAACTCGATTACGTCGAAGACATTTCGGCTCATTTTTTACTTGTGTTTATTTTCACGGCTCCATAATTGCGTTCAATTGGCATTTCTCTATTTGAACATATTTGAATATTGAACTCAGTGTCACCTTGGCAGAGAGAAAATGTGAAAAACCTGATAGATTGATTATACAATTTTACTTATAAAAAATTAGTGTGGTTTCCTAATTAAAAAAAAAAAAATCTTTGCAGCAGGGATGTTCTAAAAATACTAAAAAAAAAATGCAATTGAAAAATTTTTGCCCTGCAGTGAAGGAAAGTGAGATACATTTACGCCAATTCGGTATTTTTTGCTACCGGTTTTTTTATCTTCCCCTGCTACCGGTTTTTTATCTTCCCCTGCTACCGGTTTTTTTCCAGCTACCGGTTTTTTTTATCTTCTGCTACCAGTTTTTTCCTGTTACCGGTTTTTTTCTTGCTACCGGTTTTTTTTCTTCCCTTGCTACCGGTTTTTTTTTATCTTCCCCTGCTGCCAGTTTTTTTCCTGCTACCGGTTTATTTCTTCCCTTGCTACCGGTTTTTTTCTTCCCCTGCTACCGTTTTTTTTTCCTGCTACCGGTTTTTTTTTCCTGCTACCGGATTTTTTCTTCCCTTGCTACCGTTTTTTTTTTTTATCTTCCCCTGCTACCATTTTTTTTTCCTGCTACCGGTTTTTTTCTTGCTACCGGTTTTTTTTTTCTTCCCTGCTACCGTTTTTTTTTCCTGCTACCGGTTTTTTTCTTCCCTTGCTACCGGTTTTTTTCTTCCCCTGCTACCGGTTTTTTTTCCTGCTACCGGTTCTGGGCTACATAAAGACATTTGTAGGATCAGTACTCCATCAAAATAAATGTTATATCATTAATAGAAACGGGAAAACTGTGGGGGAACTCCTCACCTCATCTCTCTCTCCTCTCTCTCTCTCTCTCGCATGGGAGAGCCAATCCAAAATTTCTGTAAAGTAAATAAGGCATTATAGCCTCGAAAATGAGAACCGCCATGATTATTATATTCAGTTGTATTACGACGACACAAGAATTCACAAAACTCCGGTGTATGACGGCATGTTTATACGAAAGACAATATCAATACACTTCCATTAACTGGTCGAAGTGGCCTTTGCATCACAAGCGGGGCCCAATTAGGCCCGGGTATAATTGCCCCTAACCAACCGAAGAGGCATTTACATTATGATATGAGGTAATTGGACCGAGATAATTGCCAGCAACAAGTCGGGCTGTCATTTACATTTGGTAATGAGGCAATCGTCCGGAATGGGAATTGCATTCCCGATCGTCTCGAAAAGCCGTAATCGATTTCATTATTGCTGTTTACGGTAGTTTTTTCTTTTTATAAATAAGTCCACCGCGTGGATAATTCGTCAATCACTCATTCCAGAGAGGTGTAAAAGGTAATTTAAATTCAGGAAATTAAGGAATGACTGGAATGTGATCAATCAGATTCCAGGCTAATCAGAGAGGTAAAATGATGAGAAGTTAATAAATGACTAATACAAATCAGTAATACTAAAGGTGACTTTGGTTTATAATGAAAGCTGTGATCAATAGACCTGCATTATGATTATACTTTGCACTTAAAATAAATACACTGTATTGATGAACTAGTATATGGGGACCATTAATTAAGTCGGATGTCTCATTATCTTGTCTTTAAAATCTCTCTCTCTCTCTCTCTCTCTCTCTCTCTCTCTCTCTCTCTCTCTCTCTCTCTCTCTCTCTCTCTTTTAGCGGGACCAATGGATATGTCAGCACAGCTAATCTGAAATAACTCATTGTAGACTGCCGAATATTGCCATTATTGGCAAACTGTATGCAAAATCATTTTTAAAAAATAATACCAGTTGAGCATTATCATTTTCATTATAAATCTCTGAATCAATAAAGCACCGTAAACTGATATTTATAATATACGAGACTTCAGTCCCCAGAGAGAATCCTGAGTTTGGTTCCGGATGGGAGGAAAGGTTTTAAACCTCCTCATGGAGAATCCTTATATATGTACCTGGTAATTAGGCAACTGTGATGGAGTCACATCCAGATGGAAAAGAGCAGCATAGGTCTAACAACTCCAACCTTGTGGTATGATTTAACTTCTTTGCTACGAACAAATGATTGTACTAACATTATACGGTATATTATATATATATATATATATATATATATATATATATATATATATATATATATATATATGTGTGTGTGGGTGTGTTTGTGGTGTTGTTGAGTTTGGTGTGTGTGTATGTGTGCCGCGCGCGTGTGTAAATAAAGACAAAATCCACGAAGGAGAGCGAAACAATGAAGTGTGGTACTCCATTTTCTGTCTTTCCTTCGTAGATTTTGTCTTTATTTATATATACATCGCGTTCCATCATATTTTCGTGATTCAGTTATATATATATAGATATATATATATATATATATATATATATATATATATATATATACTAATATATATATATCTATATATATATACATATATTCTATATTTATATATATATATATATATATATATATATATATATATATATATATATATATATATATATATATATATATATATATATAATCCGTTCATTTTTTTTATGTATTCTTTGGAATTATCAAACCGCTGGTGATTAATGTAGGATCATTATTAACTTTGAATACTAAACCACAGTTGGCATTATCTGCATATGTTATTTACAGGGAAGTATGATCCTGTTTTCTGCACCATAACACCAGGGTTGACAATGATTAGATCAAACTGGTTTAATCGAGTGTTTAAATAATTGATTTTTTCATTAAAAAAATAATTATTTTTGTTTTCTGCTTGAAAAAAGCAAATTGAAAAATATGATTCGTAGGTTAATAAATCTTAAGCATAACTGTGCTGCATCTATTTATTTTGATATAAATAAAAAATTGCAGCAAGTACATACTTTAGGCCAGAACTGGAAATCTAAAAGATAAATCAATAGTAATTCGGTCATAAAATACATTTTGAGGAAAAAAGGGATGAAAAAACATCTAACAATAAAAAAACAAATAAATAAAAAAAATCAAGTAAATCAAAACATCAAATAAATCACTGGATTTTTTATTTTTTATTTTTTATTTTTTCAAATAACAAAAATGACCAACCCTGCATAACACCGACTTTATTAAGTAATAATAAGTCATAAGAATATGTGGGATTAGATGACTAGTGGAATGGAGCGAGTGGAATGTGGGAAGGATTTCGTTTAAGTGTGGGAGTCGTCTTGTAAGTTGCTCGGAATTAATGACCTGCCTTGTCCAAAGTTTGAATATAAACTAGAAAGAGAGAGAGAGAGAGAGAGAGAGAGAGAGAGAGAGAGAGAGAGAGAGGGGGGGGGGGGGATGCCAGATGCTATATTAGAAGCGGAAGTGACTATATTTCTTTCTTCATTTAAAGTGTGTGTGTGTGTGTGTGTGAGGAGGAGGAGGATGATGGATGCTATATTATAAGCCGAAGTGACTATATTTCTTTTATCATTTAAGGTGTGTTGTGTCTCAGAGAGAGAGAGAGAGAGAGAGAGAGAGAGAGAGAGAGAGAGAGAGAGAGAGTATGTTGGAAGAAGCCGTAATGAGAACTAGATGTATGGATCCCAATCTCTCTCATTTCTTCTTCGGAATTTCTCTCAATTTATATTTAGGAGTTTTCTGTAAATAAAAACCATTTTTCTCTTTATTCTTTTGAATAACTGCTGTTTCTCAGCATTCCTCTCGGTTATTCTTGTGTTTCTGGTAACTCATCCTCCAAAGTTTCCTTCGTTTATTCTCGAGAATTTCAACTTGTAATTAACATGGAGAAATTTTGCACAATAATATTATCAATTTAATGCTTTTGCAAGCTTGAAGATGGAAAAACTCTATCAAACATTTAGACTTCGCCCATGGAGCGTTATTTACAGGCAACCTTTTTTCCACATCCATTTGTGAAATCTTAGCTCTTTCACTTACAGGAAAACCTCCTGACTATCTTTCAGTTTCAGTGAAACCTGCTGATTATCTCTTTCAGTTTCAGTAAAACTTCCTAACTATTTTAATGCCTTCGCTGGCTAGCAGAGGGCGGACAAAAATGTCAAAAATGTCTGCGCCACCAGGGGAATGATATTTACCGAAACATTTTACTTTCTCTAAATTCATCTCACAGATGTGAGTGATGTTATCCCTTTCAGTTACAAATAACCTTTCGGTCAGTGTGATGCTTCTCTTGGTGTGAGTATGGGAAAACATCTGAAGAAACCTTGGCTACGTCATGAAACGTTACCTATACACCAATACATATGGCATTTGTCATAAATTATAATGTGCCGAAAATTCTAGCTTTTAACTGTAGGCTATTAACTTAAGGTTCTTTGCAACTACCTTCGGCCCCTAGCTGCAACCGCGTTTGTTCCTTTTACCATACCTCCTTTCATATTCTCTTTCTTCATCTTACTTTCCACCCTCTCCTAACACTTGATTCATAGCGGAACTGCTTTGAGGTTTTCCTCCTGTTACACCTTTCAAATCTTTACAGTCAGTTTTCATTTCAGCATTGAATGACCTTATAGGTCCCAGTGCTTGGCCTTTGCCCTAAATTCTGTATTCAACTCAACTACATATCTTTTATATATAAATCAAAGATGTACTGAACAACTAAATTTTCATCTTTACAGCGTTTGTTAATATTATTACCTGAGGAAATTCATTTTTGGATGACGTGCGCCGTACATATCCAGCATTTGAAAACAATTGCTACATCCAAAGACGATCTATAATGTTAGTTATACATTTAGTACATCGCTCCGGATATCAGAATCATTCATTGTATTTGGTTGTGTTGTCTCACCATCCCTCAAGCACGAAATAAATTTGTAGTGAGTTGGAAAAAAAAAACATTGATCCATCCACAAGAGATATAGAATGCATGATCAGACACTTGAAAATATGTGAAAGAAAAGGCTTCGCTGTGCAAAGCTTATGATCCTCTTAATTTTAATCAGAAAAATGGCAACTCACACACACACACATAATTTTAGGCAGAAAAATGGCAACTCACATATATATAATATATATATATATATATATATATATATATATATATATATATATATATATTATATATATATAGGGTGGGCCAAAAGTAGCCTCACAGTTACTTCATGAACTGTTTCTCATTCAAAGTACTCTTCAATAGAAAATTAATACTGTGCCATTAATACATGCTACTTATTTTTATCCTTTTCATGTCACTCATTCTTAAATATGCCACTTATTCATGTCTGAAAAATATTATGCGTTTAATAAATTATTTTTTATTCTGTTTTAACTGTGAGGCTACTTTTTGGCCCACCCTGTATATATATATATATATATATATATATATATATATATATATATATATATATATATGTGTGTGTGTGTGTGTGTGTGTGTGTGTATATATATATATATATATAGTATATATATATATATATATATATATATATATTTGTGCGTATGTGAATAAAGTAGGAAACGCTGCACTGAAAAAAGGGTCACGTATCGGTCCTAACTTTTGATCAGACAACGCATTTGAGGTGGATTCGTTTCCTACTCTTCAGCCTGTTTATGAAACTTAACCCTTTGCTTGATTGTCAGTGGGATACATTAAATAAAGTTTTAATAAACCATCAGTTAATTAAAAGGCGAAATATGAATTGTGAGAACATAGGTCAGTAGAGTTTCCAGAACCGTATGAAAACGACCAAAGTGTTGATTGACCAGCTCTTAATTAAAGGCCCTAATCTGAAGTTCTAGTTGTTTTTCCATAGCAGCAAATCACTGCTCCCAAAGAGCAGCAACTGACTGGGTAAATGTTTTGCTTTTGTGCTATTTTTATACATCTGGGAAACAACGATTGCCATCGCAAAAGTTTGTTCTGATCGCCGTGGCAGCGATGCCATTAATGACTAGCGGAGGCGTGCAATGAAAGCACGCCGTTTTTAATCACAGCAGTGCTTAATGATTTCCGATTCCCTACGGTTGCAGACAGGTGGAGGGAGAAGTAAAAATGAGTTGAGAGAGAGAGGGACGGGGCGGGGGGTGGGGGGGAGTGGAATTATGTTTTGATTGACAATGTCACGACAGAGAGGTGGCAAGTGTAAGGCTAATTTGCTCAAATAATGAAAAATAGAAATGATCTTTTTAAAGAGAGAGAGAGAGAGAGAGAGAGAGAGAGAGAGAGAGAGAGAGAGAGAGAGAGAGAGAGAGATTCTCATTTTTACAGTCTGGAGGAAAGAGTGGGGTAGCGAGCAGGGAAGCATGGGTGATCTGTTAATGGTCCCCTACCATTATGTCTGACTTTCAGTTGCGATTGAAAAGGATTCTTTCGTGGTAAAAATATTATTAGGAGAGTGGAGACAATTCGTATTTGCTGGAAGTTGAGGAGACAAGAGAAAGAATCCTTTTTAGTGCCTGATGAATGACAAGAGATGAATACATATATTTTTTACAAGGTTAAAAGATATGCATTTTTTTTTTAAGGAGACAGACAAGATATGCACCCGCTTGCTAAACAGACAGTAGTAAATTACTGTTAGCCGAATCGATAACGTTACTGACGTCTTGATTTCGTCTCTATCCGTCTCTATCCCACGAGAGGACGATTATTATCAAGTAAAAAATTCCCTTTCGGTTTACATATATGAAAATATATCAATTCCGAGGTGGAGCGAATTAGATATTAAAGGGCATTTGTAGCTCGAATAATTTACTGATGATGTGGAGGATGATACCTTTAATAGAAGGGAGTGGAGGAGGAGAGAAGGCGCATCGGGCAACCGAACCCTTAATGTAGAGCTAAGGTTAGGAAAGAAGAAGAAGCCCTTACTAAAGTAAGCTTGGATATAATGGGAAGCTTGATTCTTGAGCTCTGTGAATAGGTAGCATTGATAAATCTCGCAACAAATCTTAGCTTTCTAGTGAAAGCGGCACTCGTCCGTAATTGATTGCGTCAAGTCATGAAAGACAGTGTTCAATTTTGAAGTGTTAATATCGTGAGCTTTTCTCAGTAGTTGGTCCGTAAAGGGTATCGAAGCTTGCGAATCCCAGGTCACCGTATTATATGAGAAATTTCACTTGGCCAGCTTTGTGTATTAATTTATTTATTTTTATATTTATTTATTTATTTATTTGTTTATTTACTTATTTATTTTTACCATCTCCGATGTAGAGTCCAGCTCTTTGATACCGTTCTTAGAGAAGTAGAGGTGAATGGTATCAAAGCTGCAGGTGTACGTAGTTTTTTTTAGTTTTTTTTTTTTATATATATAATCTGCTCTGATCGCGAAGTTGTGAAGGTTGTTCTAAAGGTACTGTTTATATTACAGGTCATTTCGGGAGGTCATAATTCAGTAGACGAAAACAATGATAGATATGGTATCTAGATAAAAAATAAATATTGGAATTTCAAAGAGTGAGTTGGTTTGGCGACTTGATGGCAATGGAAGAAAAGCAGTTAGGTAGCAAAGTAGTAGACAGGAAAATAGCAAGACCAAAACAAGAGAAAGCCCAGAAAACCACGAGAAAAGGGCTTTTGAATCCATGCAGAAAGTACGAGAAATGTTTCACTGATGGAAACCAGTGACTGGTCTAACCTCGTAGAGAGAAAGCGTGTATTTTATTTTTAACTCGTTTCTGAACACACAATATATTGTGTGTATGTGTGTGAGTGACTATCCAGTTCTTGATTTATTTATTTAAATCAGTAATTTAGTACAGTTACCTTCTCTTGCTTCTTCTTATCCGCCTTTTCATACAAAGACAGACTATTGTGGGCACTTTCTTATGGTGGTTTTTACAGTGTCGGGTTCCGAATTACTTTTCTCACTATTTTCACTGTTTTAGTAGTGCACACATCTGCATGAGTCCTGGAGCTACTTCGGCATCTAGTTTTTTCCAGGTTCCGTTTCAGGGCTCTCGGGATCGCGCCTGTTGTCCCTGTGATTATGGGCACGATATCCATTGGCGTATCCCGTATCCTTCTTATATCTCTATCTTCAGGTCTTGATACTTATCGATTTTTTCTCTTTCTTTCTCATCTACTCTGGTGTCCCTTGGCATTGCGACATCACTGATACTTTCTTCCTGAGTTTGTGAATTAGCGTCAAGTCTGGTCTATTTGCACGTATCACCCTATCTTCTCGATACTTGATTTTGTAAATTAGTGTAAAGTTTGTTTTTGTAGGCACGTTTCACCCTATCTGTTCTGATACCATAGTCCCAAAGAATCGTGTTCACTGTTTTTCTCTCTCTTATCGTTTGTTTTTAAGCCAAATTTATTTTTATTTCAGACAAAATTTATATTCTATCCAGCTCCCCCAAAATAGCGTTTTTTTCCATTGCCTGTGACATCAAAATTAATAATAAAAAATACGATGCGTGTCTACATATTCAACGAAAACCAAAATTAAATTTCCAGTTTTCCAGTCCAGGCTTGTCGCCTTCCTCTGGACACGTTGAACAAACTGATTTTTTTCATCTGCTCTTTTTAATTAACGATTTTTAGAAGTTATTTGATCATTTCTAGTCATGATAACGAAAATAGTTCAAGTTCTGTTTGCTTGGTATCTCGTTCATACCAGACTGTGTCATATTGTATCTCAGATTGAAAATGAAATATGTCTCTCGGCTCGAGGAATAATGATGAGTGATCTCATCTGAAGGTCATTTTAAAGCAAAAGAACAAAAATAAAAGCAAAAAAAACTTATATTGAAATAATAACATTGGAAATGAAAAGCAAAAATGTGAAATAAAACTTAAACCGTCAAGAACGTGATATGGAGGCGCCTTTATCCTTTGTGCAATCAATCCCGGTTTTTATTCTATTTTTCCTTTCATTTCAGAAATTCAAAATATTTCAGTCAGTTCAGTTCTGAAATTCAAAGAAGATTTTTATGCAGTTGCTAGAAGATACAGTGAGTTTTAAAATCATAGTTTAACCATTTAATTAATTTTTGAAATTCACAGTTATTTTTTTCATTGCATTTAACAGTAATGAAAAATGTTTCTGTTTATTTTACAAAGACCTACTGAATTTTCTTAATGTTTTCTTTGTCACAGTGACTTCTGAAATTCATTTTAGAGCGTAATAACAATAAATATTGCAGTTTATTTCAGAAATTCAAATTCAATTTTTCAGTTAATATCAAGAGTATAATAAATTTATCAGCTCATTTCAGAAAGTCTCAAGTAGACTCTCAGTTAATATCAGAAGTCTCTAACCTTTTTGAGCTTATTTAAGACGCAATCCATTTAGCAGGCAATTGAAAAGTCGCCATTTTGTTAGTTAACATCAGAAACTCACGATTAATGTGTCCCCAGTTTCAGGAAATAAAACTGACAAAATCAGAACTTAATGAACCGTCAGAGAACTATTTATATGGCAATAAAAACTGATTGGCAGTCACGCAGCTGAATGATCGTTCCATCATAGCCACTGACGAGTGTAAACAGTGTATCACAAACGTTTGAAACGTTGCGAAAGTCGGGGAAACCAATCAGCTGGATTTCACGAGGTCATTATTAACTGCTGCTCTTTGTTGCCCGTCACTCTCAACGCGCAAATTCCTGACTGTGTTTTGCCAAAAGGGATTAATTGAACCTGAATTTTAATTATCATTCGCGGCTTCAAGGGTTTCCTGTTTCACCAAACGAGAGAGAGAGAGAGAGAGAGAGAGAGAGAGAGAGAATCTGAGCCGGGCACATGAAAGCGGTTACAGAATCACGTTGGATTGTTTTAGAATTATAACTATACACGTGGGTCAATCAATACACTCGCTTACGTACACACACACACACACACACACACATATATATATATATATATATATATATATATATAATATATTTCTGTGTATAGATATGCATATATATATATATATATATATATATATATATATATATATATATATATATATATATATGTATATTCTGTGTTATATATGTATATACATATATATATATATATATATATATATATATATATATATATATATATATAATATATACACACACATATATGTGCGTTTGTATTCAGGCCTGTACCGAGGGGGGAGTGGGTGGGGGTTACGAACGAGCTTCCCCCACGAAAAAAAAAAAAAAAAAAAAAAAACTGGGAGTCCATATTTTTCGTCAACCAAAGTCAGTACTTTGAATAACATCTAATCGGGTAGAATTGCATCGACCACATACCCAATGTTTCTCCTTAATATAGCTAAAATAACATTTTCAAGTATTTCATCTTGTATATGCGCATATATACAATGACATTTATAGAAGAAAAGGTCCAGTTTTGGGAAAAACATCCCCCCCCTCCCCACCATTAAAACAAACTCAGGGTACGGGCCTGATATTGGTACGTATGTTACTATTCTTCTCACGAAGAATTGTCTGGGACGGATTGCAGGATGGTCAGGTTTATACTTAGAGGTTAAAGGTCAACTCGGAATGTTAATTTTTTCATAACTTTTGAATCCTGTTAGCTTCTAGGTCAAAGCCGATTAACTGTGCTAGTAATTAAGCGGTTAAATTGGTTTAAGAAGTCGAATAAGAGGTGCTAAGGAAACTTCAGCTTATGTAAATATATATGTTAGTATGTATATATATATATATATATATATATATATATATATATATATATATATATATATA
>NC_061088.1:16722932-16725432 GCF_015104395.2 Macrobrachium nipponense | reverse complement strand
TTATGAAGGTCGTATTTTTAGTCAGCAAACGCCTGCACTCCGTATCGTTTTATTAATTATAGTGTGCCTTGAGGAGGGGGGGCGGGCGGGGAGGGCGGGGCTGGGTGTTAATTTATAGAGGCCCTTTGCAAAAGCCCAGCTTTTTATTTTTATTGCGTATTTTTCGTTCCTTCCCACCAACTCCTTCATCTTCACCTTCATATGAGCCTTGAAATGTCAGTCAGTGGTCTCATGAAACTAATTGAAGTCACAAGGTATTCAGATTTTCAAGACATCCATTTTTGGAAAATATTTTGAAAGGCCCATAGGGAAAACTAGAAAAACAGTCAGCATGTTCCTGATAATTGAAACGTGTGGAAAGAAAGAATAATAAGTGATAAATGCAATTGGAGAACATTTATATAAGATAAAATGACAAGCGACCTGTCTGTAAGATTTTCGGTGCTCTGACACGTCTGATCAAAACGCTTTCAGATTGCTTTCACTGATTAACTCCTCGTATAATTTCATCATTTTCCGTTGACTGGCTGTCAATGGATATGTTGTATTATCATCATCGAATGTTGACCTGTTCGTCCAATCATTTACCTGTTGCTTTGTGATTGATATTAGGTATCAGGATTATCAGAAAATACTAACATATGTATTTGCGCGCAGACATAAATTGAACTGATATCTCGACAATCACTCACGATGAAGATGACGACAATCGCGTCAAAAGGAACGATTTAGTATCGGTGATTGTGGTTAATGCCTAACAATTCGATAATGTTTGTAAGAATCGGAGCATATAATGGATTGCTCTCTTGTACAGTCCTCTATGTGTACTGCTCTTTTAAGTGCATTTCGAAAAGTAAAACCAATTAATCAGTAAATACTGTATCATCTTTTGTATAGATGACCATAGTCATGGAGACTCCTGTTTACATCAGCTGACTTCCTCGAGGCAATGTAGACATAAAAGCATGACTTACATATTAAGGAGCTGCAAGGAGTTACAAGGATTAGGATGTCTCAAAGACTCGTTCGTCCATCCTAAGAGGAGACATCGTGTGCTCACTTATCTCTCAGAGCAGATTTTACCGTTCGTTCACAGTGTCCTGCTAATCATTTTGTCTAGCTTTCTTTTAAACTCTTCCACACAAACAATCTTCAACGAGCGAATGTCTCCAGCATCGCAGGAAAATAAGAAGCCGTAAGAGCGAATGGTTTGAATATGAAGAAAAATAAGACCTAAGAGTGTATATGCGACGAGGCCCTTGGAACAAAGCTGCGGCATCCATTATCGTCTTTTCGGGCCAGATGTTGCCACAGGAGCCGCTTAAGCTGATGGGCACTCTCGGGGAAACGCTTCCAGAACATCGTCCCCTGGAATTTCCCGCCTCTCGCGCTTGGAGCGTCGTCGTCGCCTGGAGGGCTGGAAGAAGAAGACCCCCCTCCCCCATCCCCCGGGGATGGTGCCTTGTAAAAGTGGTTGTTTTCAATCTTGCTTGCTGGCGATTTATTTTATGTGGGGTGGTGTATGTGTGTGTGTGTGTGTGTGTTATATATATATATATATATATATATATATATATATATATATATATGATATATATAATGTATATATATATATATATATATATATATATATATATATATATATATATATATATATTATATATATATATATATATATATATGATATATATTATATATATATATATATATATATATATATATATATGTATAGATATATATATATGTATTATATATATATATATATATATATATATATATATATATATATTTCTCATCCGTAAGTTTAACGACTGTCACCTAGTCGGATATTCATGTAAAGATATAAGCTGAAGGTAACCTTGGTACGTAATCGTGTTTGTATCAACGTATATCCTAGTGCGAAATCATCATAAAATTTATTCATGCTCCAGATACCTATGTATAACAGTGTATGAAAGCAGTCTTAATGTTTTTTATACGATTCGAATTAATGTCTATCTCTCTCAGCCACAGACGCACACTCACACACTTCTTGGCATTTTTAACAATTTATTTTTTTTATATGATCACATTTTGATTTAACGTATAATTATAGCCGCTCTGTCTTTCGCCTTAAGAGCAGTTCAAAAAACGACTGCAAAGCTGTTTTCCCTCTATGTTATTGTTCGTTTGTAGAATTGGCGATTAACACCCATCATATATTTTTAGAGAGAAAGATGGGTAATTACCGACACATACAATGAACTGAAAACTCAAAAAAGCGAGTTTTTAATCGCACGATGATTGGGTTCTATGGCTCCAAACGGCGACGTGATGGATTGGTTGTGATTAGCAGTGGTTCACAACGAGGCAAGAGAGACAGTGGAATCAGCCAGTACAAAATTGTTTTGATCAATCCAGTATTTATAAACGTACGTTATAAAACTCTAGCTTAACTCAGCTCATGATCGCTAGGACAGAACCAGTCGACCAGACGGATGAATTAGGTATGCTGTGTCAG